>NC_054553.1:11596048-11886048 GCF_017654505.1 Polyodon spathula
CAGCACATCACGCGGCACTGCTTTTACCAGATGAACCACTCAGGGACCCCTATACAGTGCCTATAGAAAGTTTACACCTCCTTGAACTTTTTTCACATTTTGTGTCAGTGCCTCAGAGTTTCATACATTTAAATGAAGGTTTTTTTCCACTTATCTACACACCATACTCCACACTGTTAAAGGGGAAAAAGATTTTATTGAGAAAAAAATTGTATATTAAAAATCCAAAACTGAAAGATCATAATTGGATAAGTCTCCACCCCCCTGAGTTAATACTTGGTGGAAGCACCTTCGGCAGCAATTACAGCTGTGAATCTGTTGGGATAGGTCTCTACCAACTTTGCACACCTAGATTTGGCAATATTTGGCCATTCTTCTTTACAAAACTGTTCAAGCTCTGTCAAGTTCCTTGGGGAGCGTTGATGGACAGCAATCTTCAAGTCATGCCACAAATTTCCGATTGGATTTAGTTCGGGGCTCTGACTGGGCCACTCAATGACATTTACCTTTTTGTTCCTTAGCCACTCCAGCTTTGGCTATGTGCTTTGGGACATTGTCATGCTGAAAGTTGAACTTCCTTCCCAGTTTCAGCTTTCTTGCAGAAGGCAGCAGGTTTTCCACAAGGACTTCTCTGTACTGTGCTCCATTTATTTTCCCTTCTATCCTGACAAGTGCCCCAGTTCCTGACGATCAGAAACATCCCCATAACATGACGCTGCCACCACCATGCTTCACAGTAGGGATGGTGTTTTTTGGGTGATGCGCTGTGTTGGGTTTGCGGCAAACATAACACTTTGCATTTAAGCCAAAAAGTTCCATTTTAGTTTCGGCAGACCACAAAACTTTTTGCCACATGCCAGTGTTTTTTTGCATACTTCAAAGGGGATTTCTTGAGTAATGGCTTCCTTCTTGCCACCCTACCAAACAGGCAAGATTTGTGGAGTGCTTGGAATATTGTTGTCACATGCACACTTTGACCAGTTTTGGACATAGAAGCATATGCTCTTGTAAAGTTGCCATTGGCCTCTTGGTAGCCTCTCTGATCAGTCTCCTTCTTACTCGGTCATCCAGTTTAGAGGGACGGCCTGATCTAGCCAGGGTCTTGGTGGTGCTATACCCCTTCCATTAGTGATCGTCTTGACCGTGCTCCAAGGAATATTCAAGGCCTTTCATAACCCTAACCCTAACCCTAACCCATCCCCTGATCTGTGCCTTTCAACAACTTTGTCTCGTAGTTCTTTTGAAAGCGCCTTGGTGCTCATGGTTGAGTCTTTGCTTTGAAATGCACTACCCAGCAGAGGGAACCTACAGGAAGTGCTGAATCTATCACAAAATCACGTGACTCACTACAATTTAAAACAGATGGAGGCCACTTAACTTGATGTGTGATTTTGAAGGCGATTGGTTACACCTGAGCTAATTTAGGATTGCTATTACAAGGGCACTTATCCAACCAAGCTATTTCAGTTTTTATTTTTAATTAATTTTCTACAAATTTATAGAATATTTTTTTCACTTGGAAGTTGTGGGGTAGGATGTGTAGATAAATTTAAAAAAAAAATAAATAAATAAATAATTTAATGCATTTTAATTCCAGCCTATAAAGCAACAAAAGGTGAATTTTTTGAAAGTGGGTGTAGACTTTTATAGGCACTGTATATGACAGTGGAAAAAAAATGTGATTGGATATGGAGCTGGGTAATCAGAAGGTGTTGTACTAAGCGAGCCAAGGTCCGATTCTAGAGCTGCACAACACGTAACTAGGGAAACTGTCCAATGAGATGCAAACATGTGTGGCACGTAGTTTAAAGACCATTGGCTGTCAAATTTGTATACAGACTGAGATCACAATAATGTTATGAAGAAAAGGCGAATGGATGTAAGAGAGAGAGAGAGAGAGAGGAGGATGCACTAGTCTTGCACAATTGCAGTATTCAAAATTCAAAACACTTTATTTTATGTAAACAACAGGAATATATAGCTTGTGTAATTTACTAATGTTATCACACTGATGTTTCTGTCTACTTTTCATTTAAATTGAAACAGTAAACTTAAAAATAGTACAGGAAAATGACCTTTCTGCTTGTTTTTATTTATATATACAAAAACAATGTTATCTTGAGCAAATAAATATAGACATCATTAAAAACAAAATACTTTATAAAGCACTTTTACACAATAATTATACTACATTAATTATGATATATTGCTTATTCTAAATTATTTTGTGTGCTTAAATACATTGAGCAATTACTGATATTTGTTTTTTTATTAGATTTTTTCTGGAGAAATATGTATTTTAAAAATGTCCACTCAGGACGAGTCATTGCATAAAAACATGTACGTTCTTAATTGGTTTTCATACAAGGACAAATACCACATGCAGTGGAGCATGTAAGGTACCTGTATTTCTTTCTGCCCTGGCAGCAGAGTGATGTGGGGTGGGTGTTAAAGTTACACTCTGGCGAACCAGATGCCTTTGGAGGGTAGATGTGATTCTGTGAACTATATTGAGGTCACAGAGGTGCAATGAATGAAACAAAAGATCCCAGAGTGGCTCACCCAGTAAAAGCACAGCCGTGTGGTGTGCAAGAGGAGTCATACAGTCAGGGAAACTTGGGTTCCTCTGGATTCCAGAGGGATCCTTCGGCACGAGGTTATGGAGGCAAAGACATCAGTTTCTCTTCATCGCACAACAGAGGGCTCTATTGGCCTGGCATCTGGAGAGCTCACAGTGGATACCTGCAGGCCTGGCCTTTGTCCTCCTCTGCAACATATGCTCTAGATTTCCTGGGTGTAAAGGGGCTTGATTTTGGGATCAAAGGACACCCACTGACAGTTGCTTCTCCTGAGTTATTGGGGAGAATTGCTGTGCTGTGGGAATGTAATCGCACATTCTCAATTGGCGAGAAAATCAGGGGTACAAATTGGGGACTCTAAATAAAACAATCAGAGTGAATCTGATCAAGGAGAACACATTAGTTAAGACGAACTATTGTTCACACTTGTATCTAGTTGTTACTAGTCCATGGAATCTCCCTGCTTTGTAAAAATAAATAAATACAAAAATAAAAAATACTGCACATTTCCATGCATGACATCATCATGCTTGACCTGCTAACAGGTTTAGTAATTCTGCAAACAAAAGATTTCCTTTCATCACTTTTCTTCTTTTTTCCTTTCCCCTTTTTGTTTTTTAAAGGAGCCCAACAATCACTCTGTTTTATGAAGTGAAACTACTTCCAGGCATATAGATTAGCAATCATTAATAAGGGTGAAACCCCTGTGACTTAGTCCCATTTCATTTCTTTCTTCTGTTTTACTGTGTTGGTTTTTAAACAGCAGCCTCTCTCTTGCACTAGAGGAACCAATTAACAGCTAACAGGGAGCTTTGCTGTGGGGTCTTCAAATATTCTGCAGGTTGAACCTCAAACTGTATGCATGTGTTATTGCAGCTCTATAAATATTTTCTTGCATAATTCTATCCTTATATGAGATTAACTTTACAAATTCCTGATTAAAATCAATAGGTCAACAGCTGGTACTAGTGTTTTCCTAAACTGTTTTGAAAGGCTTTTGTATGGAGCAGACATGTAAAACTGTAATGTTTTGATGTTGGAGTCATGACAAATTACTGACTATAATAGTTTATAATAATAATAATAATAATAATAATAATAATAATTGCTTATTATTATTATTATTATTATTATTATTATTTATTATTATTATTATTATTATTATTATTATTATTATTAAAAACAAGAACAATAATAATATAATTATTATGATGGGTGTTAAACAGTGATGAAAATATTTGCAAGTGTCATACTGTTTCCATTCAGCTATCCATCATATGTCCATGCATGTCTTTAGAGTTGAGGCGGTCTGCAACTTTAAAAAAAGTGGTATGGGCTTGGTCACATGCTAATAGTGACAAATAATGGGACCCATGACTTTTATTCTAAATGACTTGAAAGTCCACTCAGTCTAATGGTCTTTGTCAGAGTAGAAAGATGAAAAATGCACTTCAAATCCAAATGAATTTCTATCATTAAGCAAACAACACAGGCGTCATTGAAGACAGATAAATAAACAGCTCGTCACATTCCTTTATAAAATGCACACTGTAAAAGCAATTCTCCATGCAGATTAGAGCAGTCTCCTGCTCTGCTTTCTTCTTGGCGTCTGTTTAAAGGCAGGCCTCATGTTTACAAACCCCAAGCTTCAGGTTAATAACTCGTTGGTAGCTTTGATGATATTGCCAAGTTAATACCATCAAATCAGATTCAGGTTGTGTTTTTACTGGTTTCCAACTTTTTCTGCACTCAAGGATATTTTTATTAAATTACCTTTGGGGTAAATCTTGTGAGTGCAGAAACAGGAATGAATGATGATTAAGAACACAAAATGAGATAATGTGATGAATATGTTATAAAAAATATATTAGCCAGATTCAATATTCCTTTACAGTGGTTAAGGCGAACAAAATAATTCCACAAACCTTCTATCAAATGTCTATTGACTGTACAGGTATATCTGATTCTGCACCAGGTTACATATATCCCTACTGTATGTGAAAGCCTTGTCTGGCACGAATCAACCAGCTGCTTCCCCTGTTGACATGTTTTGCAGCCAGTAACCTGCTTTGACCCAGAAGACACTACTGAGATGACCTAGGAAGTTAAACAATACAAACTTAAAAAAAGACAAGCAAACATAGAACTTTTTTTCCTCTAGAAATTAAAATCCATGTTTGCTATAACATGGATTGTGTTTCTTTCAGAACTTCATATTTTAGACAGTGAATGTAAACACGTGACCAGTAAGATTTATGGCATTATTTATGGCTAAACCTTAGGAACATGGACTGTGTACACATTTCATTAATTAAGTGTATTGTCTCAAGCACAGAAACAGAAACGTAATTTAAAATAGACGAGACAATAAACAACAAAACAAGACAAGGATTCAAGTTATGATTTAAAATAGGTTCTCATAGTTTCTCAGTTACCTATCAACTGGGCCCAGATCACCTTAACGGTGTATTTCTCACACACTCTTCACTGTGTCTGGCCCGCCAACGAAGAGCAAAGGGTACAAAGAGAAAATACACTCTTAATTTGATTAGAGGCAACTACTGAACACTTAAAAACACTCAGTACATCTAAATAAAAAACAGACAAAAAGCTGATATTAACCGGTTTAATCTGTTCAGTTAAAATGTGCTGTTTGAGAGTAGTTGCTGCTTATAGATGCCAAATGGGGACGTGAAGGAAACTGAATAGGAAAGGAATGGGGTGTGGAACATTATCTTCCCCTGATGTCACTGATAATATTGAAAAACGGTGCCGGAAGATGAGACACTGGGGTCTACTTTAATGATCTATACAGTAGCAGATAGTACTGCAGTCAAAAGACTTTTCCTCATGTCACTGTAGTTTTATTGTAAGTCTTAAAATTAGATCTAGCACAGTTTAAATAAAATCACTCTTAAACAGCGCAAGGTCTATAATACTTGTCTAATCTATATTATTACTGCAGATTTTTTAACGCTTTTTTGTCACATCACTAAACAGATTAAAGTATTAAGATCTGTTATATAATTAAATTACATTCTCAAATAAAAAGTGTTACAGGACCACCTGCAGTGTTTACAAGAAATGCAATGCCGTTGCTATGTGTCCTGTGTCCATATCGTATGTTGTTCAACATATTCCCTGATTTTTTTTCACACATCCCCGGTAATTCAACCACGTAATTACTTTTTTTCAACTTTTTACAGGAATGTTCACCAGGAGAAAGATCATTTTTCTTCTAAACATCGCAGTGTATTTATTCTCTTCTAGCGAATGCTCCCTAGTAAGTGTTGAGAAATTGATTGATTTATAACCCAGGTTTAAGATATAAACGCTACGATACAAACAGCATGGGGCACAGCAAAGAACTGAATGCGTTTCTTGTAAAACTTTACAGGGCGTTCTGTAGCACTTTAATATTATTTAGATCTTTATAATAGAGGGACCACTATAAAAATCTCTTGTGTATAAACTGTATTTTCCATGTTAAATTACTGTGTGAAATAGTGCAATACAGAAAGTGACATGTGTGAATCAGATCAGATGAGTTAAAGGAGAAACGTTGCTTTGTGATATAAAAAAATTGAACAGTATGGCACGTGCTTTCTCTTTGACACTTCTGAAAACGGTTTACCTAATGTAAACCTGGTTCCCTGAAAGAGAAGATGGCCACCAAAACATTGTTATGGGAATACGCCTGCCTATTGATAGGTGTCACTGAGCTCTTTCTATCAAAGCTGCCGATAGGCCTTCTTCCTTCGGTGACCCCCTTGGTCCCGCCTCCTGAGGGTACTTAACCGTCACACAGGGGATACTCGCTCTTTTCGCGACAAAACCGTGATGACGACCGACGCAACCTCATAGTTGGTGGCCATCTTCTCTCAGGGAACCAGATTTACGGTAGGTAAACTAACATTACCTGTCAATTCGAAGATAGCCACCAAAACATTGTTATGGGAAAACGAGTACCAGAGCCGTCGCAAGGGAGAGAAGAACGGCAGCATACGAGGGACACCTTAGCCCTGTCTGACCAAGGTCAGCGGTGCAATCTATCAGTAGAATATGCGGCTACCCGCATAGGCGGGAGTAAGCCGGCACCGTCATACGCAGACTGTGTCTGCAATTCCATGCGGCAGTCGCTGCTTCGAGAGGGGCTGTCCCCGGGTCTGTGTCCCATGGCAGACAAAGAGCTGGGCAGAGAAAGTTCAACTTTCTATCCTCCGCCGAAGCAAACGGTGGAAGATGGAAGGACTCCAGTTCTGCAGGCTGAAACCACCTTGGAGAGAAAAGCAGGGTTTGCACGCAGTGATACGCTGCTACCATCATCCCAAATACACATGCAGAGCTATGCACAGCCAACGTCTGCAGCTCTCTAACCCGCTTTGTGGAGGTGATAGCCAAGAGGAAGGCTTTCTTCATGAACAGATACTTAAACTCAAAGGAGTAGATAAGCTCAAACGGGGCCTCCGTGAAAGCCTTCTGTACAATCTCCAGGCTCCATTTGGGGACAGTAGCCCTCCTAGGAGGGCTCAACAGGAGACCGCCTCGGAGAAACCAGGTAGCCAGAAAATGTGTGCCCGGGGACACTGAGTCAATGGGGGCATGGCAAGCAGAAATAGCCGCTAGGTAAACTGCAAGATGACAGGCATGGGACAAGAGATTGGATCATAACCGTTAGTACGGCACCATTTGTAAACATTTCCACTTATAGTCGTACAGCGACCTAGTGGAATGTGCCCTAGCGACCTAGTGGAATGCGCCCTAGAGTACTCACAACCACGTCTGACAGCCCTAAAGCTGACCAGTGGTCCCTTTCAGGGGCCAGACCCATAATTGGAGCTTGCCCTGGTCCAGGTGCCAAAGCATGCCTCTCGCCTGGCTGAGAAGATCCTGGCGAGGCGGGCCGTTCAATAGTAAAGGCAGAGGCGGGAACACGTAAAGGAGTGCTCTGGGCCATATGTGGGCTAGGGTGTTGACACCGAGTGGACCGCAGCAGTGGAGGGAGTACCACAGGGGGCAATGTGTCGTCTCCTCTGAGGCGACGAAATCGACCTGCGCCTTTCCGAACCGTCCCCAGACGCGCTCCACCACCTGACTCCGACGGATGCGGGCCTACCCTCGAGAGGAGGTCCGCTGCCCAATTTTCCACACAGCAGGTTCCGTTGTGTCCAAATCAGTAACCTGAAGGGTAGGGTATGCAACTCCGTGGACCAAAGGCCACACCGGTGGTTGACATACGCCACCACTGATGTGTTGTCCGTGTGGATCAGCACATGCTAGTTCCGTACTATGGGTAGGAAGTGCTGGAGGGCAAGGAACACAGCCTGCAATTCCAGCATGTTGATATGCAGGGACGTCCAACGATCCGACCAGGGTCCACTGACTCCTCTGCCTTAGCAGACCGCTCCCAACCTGAGTTGGATGGTTCAGTCGTCACCACCCTGCATTTGTAGACCACTCCCATTTGGACTCCTTGGCACAGGTGAGAAGGAATCCTCCATCCGCCGCGCACGCAAGACACACTGTCAGTCGACGGTGCCTGTCTCGCTTGGGATGTAAGTGAAACGCATTGAACCACTCCTGCAGCGGGTGCATGCACAATAAACCCAGCTCGATGGCTTATATTGCTGCCGCCATCAGATCCAGTAACTTCTTGTGGGCCACCGCTCCCTCCTGTGATTGGCAACAGATTAACCAGTCGTCGAGGTAGTTCATCACTCTGACCCCTTGCAGCCACAAGCACTTTGAAAACGTACGGGGAGCTACGGAGAGGCCGAACGGCAGCATGGAAAACTCGGAAACGCTGCCTTGAAATGTGAAGCAGAGATACTTCCTGTGCTGTGGACGTATGGGGACTTGAAAATACGCGTCACGCAAGTCCACCATGGTAAACCGGTCGCCTGTCAGGACAGACTGGAGTATGTGACGATGAGTCAGCATTTGGAACATCCTTTGTTTCAGGAACCGGTTGAGAAACTGTAGGTCCAAGATGGGGCGAAAGCCATCGTCCTTCTTCGGAACCAGAAAGTATCTTGAGTAGAACCCCTCCCCAGGAGAGGTGGGATCTACAAGACGAATGGTGCACTTGTCCAGCAAGGCTGCCACTTCGGTCTGGAGCACCAAGGCCTGAAGCGGATCTGTCACGTACATAGTCATGACGCTGCAAAAAGAAGGGTGTCCCAAGATAAGCGGATGCTCGTAACTGTACTGTACGGTTGCGAGCACCCACGCACTGGAGGTGCAAGCGCGCCAGTAGTGCAGCTCATGTGCTTCAAGCCCTCGGGCCCTGCTGGGGCGGATGAGGCTGAGGCGGGGCTGGCTGAGGCGGAGTGCCCTGGAACCGCTTTCTAGGGCACTGCTGTTCATGCTGGCCCCGGCCGCGCCCTCCATGTTGTGGGAAAGTCCTGTTCCTCGTCTGAGATGAGGCCTGTAGGCGATGCCTAAGGTCATCTAGCGGGGCTGTGGGAACTGGCACTGCTTTAGAGACTGTCCGCATTGGGGGCAAGTGCCAGCAGCAAGACCTGCCCTGAGCCGGATTGGGGGGAGGGAGAAACGCAGCAACTTGCTTAGATGCCTCACGTTCTCGAAGAGGACGCTGTTGGATCTCCTCTACTGCTGGACCAAAGGTATGGCCTGGCGATATAGGCGCATCCAAAAGCGCAGACTTATCGGCATCAGGCACCTGCACCTGTGACGGCCACAGTTGTCTGCGCGCGACCACTGGGCCCGCCAAACTCTGCAGGCTAGAGATGCGGAGCAACGTGTGCGACAGCAATCGCAACTCCGTGGCCACCGGCACTGGGAGCGGGCGTCATGCAGGATACCATTCATATATGCAGTCAGCATATTGGATGTATTGGCCAAGAGGGTGATCCGGGCCCCTGCCACATAAGCCCTCCAGACTTGTGTCTCAGTAACCCTGCATTGCAGGTTCAGGCACATAGGGTCCCTGGGCATACCTCCCACAGCTAGAGCCTTCACCAAGGCTGCGATGGTGGAATCTACAGGGAGAAACACTGCCAGGCCCGGTTTCTCCATCCCCTCCAGCGAGGCCAGTTAAGAACCCTGTCTCAACTGGCTAGGCACTGTGGCTGGGTGATCCCAAGAGGAGAGCACCTCCTTCATAAAATCAGGGAAAGCAGGGAAGGGTTAAGGTCGAGGAGCCACAACATGCGACCGAAAGATGGAGCGACGTGGCTCTGCCTCTGTTGTCCAGGGGACCTGCAGGTACGCTGCCAAGCGCCCCATGAGGGGCTCTGTGACGGTATTGGGAGGTGTGGCTGGGAGGGGTCCGCAGCAGGGAATGAAGAATGCCCCCGTGCGACTCCCTCCAGGCGACTGGCGAGCACTCAGGGCTGAAAAGCTGTGCAGATGCCGCAAGAGCCTTGTAGGGCTGTAGAAGTGTGCTCGGGGCCTAAGCACCTCCTGTGGGATATTAGTTCCACGAGCCTCACAGGCATGGAAACCAGCCCTGCTCGACATCGTAAGCCTGCGTGCAACATGTACCGCGCGCCACGTGCCCTGAGTACCATGCAATGCTAGATACTATACGCACAGCATGCACTGAAGCACTGCGCCATACGCACCAAAAACAAATGCAGATTGAATACATGTCAGGGGTTTGTTTATTTAACTTTACAGGTAAGCATATTTTTTATAATAACCTTCTCTTCTACACCACCCAGGTTTGGATCTCAGACTGATCACTGGAAACCCCCCCCCCCCCCCCCCCCCCCCCCCCCCCCAGGAATGCACAGGAACCATACAGACAGGTAAAATGGTTGCTTTATGTCAAACAGAAAACAAAACAGTTTTCACAAAGAAATGTCAATAAGAACACATATACCCCCTAAAATAACAATGGTTTTCCAAGCGATGCTATAATTTAATATCCACGCGGTAGGTTTCAGGTAAGTAAACAGTATAGTTCAGTCCCACCCGAGGATTTCAAGATGTCCCACACTGTTTAGAAAGTGTATTAATTATATCCACAATACCATTATAGTATCACATGACCTTTAATAGCCAGAGTGTCTTATTCCTCAAAGGACAAAAAACATTCTTCAAAATGGTTTCACCATAATGCAAGCACTTTAATTTGTCCACAAAAGTCCAGCTGGCTCCTTGCCAATACGTTGCAACCAGACCCCACAGCCACCTCCAGGGGGTGGTTCCTCCCTCCCTCTGTGACGTCAATCCTGGAGAAGCAATTAAAATAATCCGTCCTTAATACTTCACACACCTCGCATTTGGCCCCTCCCTTTAAGAGCATTAGTCTTCCAACCCGGCCACTGATACTTAACTCTAGTAGGTGAGAGACTCTCTTATCGGGATGTCTGCAGGTAATACAGCTTTCTGGAACCGGGGGAGAGAGGGCAAGCCCTGCAAACAGACAGAACTACAATGTGTCAGCACCCATAATACAATAAAGATATCTTCCGGTCCGACAGTATACTTATTCCATTCACAGTCCCTATGTACAGGAGTCGTGTAACACACATTATACTCGCAGTCTGTGAAACAGCATTCTGCAATCTCGACAATGCAAAGAGTACTTTCTTTTCTGCGGCGTAGAGTCTTCACTGCATTGAGCCGGTTTATTTCCTTCTGCTTCTCTTCAATGTATTTGTTGTTTAGGCTCCAGTGTTGCTTCTCTTCCTTCTGTGTCCAAAATGGCCACAGCCGGGTTCCAATGTGTTCCTCCCATGTTCTCCCCTTATTGGAGTCTCCCTGTGGGTATAAAAATAATTAAAACAGTGTAAAAAATAAAATAATTAGTGCAACTAAAACAGTATACAATAAAACCACCAGTGACTAAAACAATTACAATTTTGGTCATGTGTGACATAAATGCATAGAATTCTTTCACTTTTAACCCTTCTAGTTATGTGCACAGCACAATATGTAGAATTTGCAGAGACAAACAACCGCCAACACAATTTAAAACATTTTTCTTTTTAAATTTACTTTATTAATTTGATTTAATTCCATTTGCCAGAGAATGTTTCAGAATTAGTTTAAATTCGCCATTTCACAGATGTGTTTTGTACCCTTGTAGCAGAGACTTACCACACCAAGACCTTCAAAAGATAAGAGGAGAAGCAGCTATAATATTGCAAGTGCTCAAAAGAGGTCAATTTCTAAAATACATTAAAATTGTATAATCTGGCATCACTTTGGAACTGAAAATTGTGCTGGGTTATAGTTTACATACAAATCAAAATCAGATATAGGTATAAATGACAAACTGGTTCAACTCTTTAAAAACAGTTTTCTACTGTATGTATTTCAGTACATACGGTAGTATTATACAGGTATACCATGTAATGCAAGGATTGTGCTGTAGGGGTGCCATACCCACGAGTAATACACTTTATTATACAAAAAAGGACAAAAAAATGATGCAGACTTATACAGAATGCAGCGCATTGTTGCCTGGATTAGACAGTTTGTTCTACTGTTTGGTTTTAGCTTTAGTTTCTTTTAGTATTTCTGAATGTACTACTATGAGTGTTTTATACTATAGCTATGGATGAAATATCTAATAAAAGGTAAGAAAATGCATTTTAAAAGCCTGGTTTGCCTCCTTCCTCTTTAAGATCATTCCTGGAAGAATCCTGGTGATGGTGAAATGAGAACACACACTCACTAAAGGATATACAAAGTGTCTGTATCACAAGTGCTGTCATGTTGTGCATTTCCCTAAATAACGGTTTGCATTGCTGAACATGGAGGTATGCAATGCGAGATTTGGCAGAGAGGCGCACCTGCAGAGATTGTACAGTTACCACTGAGGTGCCTTGGCTACAGATCACCTGGATTATTTGTAATTTGAGTAGCCGCTGACCTGCTTGGTGTAAACTCAGCTCAGGTTAAGGGTTGTGGATACTCTGGATTGAATCACACAAAACTCTTTCTTCTGTGTTCCTTCCAACTTTTCTCATGTTCTTCTCCCCCGCTACTCTAATCGCTCTGCATCTCGGCTTCCCTCTGCTCCAGTGAGAGATGCTTGCTTTAAAAGTGATGAATTGGTTTGTTTTCCTTGCCAGTTGTGTACATACGGCAGCAGGCATAGCAATTAGCGCTCTTGTTTGCAATTGATGGCGGTGTTTCTCAAGCACAAGTTGTGGGAGTGAAAACGAGGGAGAGGGGAAAGAAACAGGTCTGCCAATATCTGCTTTACACATAAAGCAATACTCAAGAGACAATGCAGCTGGAGATTTTATATATTTTTGCTACGGAAATGTAATACAGTTTTTAAAAGATATTTTTTAGTCAGAGAGTTCAAGCACTTTTCAGAACACTTCTTTCGAAAATGTTGCCAATTTTAAGATAATTGTCTCTAAATATGAAATTCCACTTATTTTTACTGACAAGAAGTTTATTTATAGTGTGTCTCAAGCACAAGGGCAATGGAGCTCAGTCTTATGCCCCTATTTGAACTGGAAAAAAACACTGTTGTATTATTCCTCTTGCAGAGAAAGTCCTGAATCATAGGATGCATATTCAGAAAGCTTTAAAACAGTTGATGGGGTTGTTTTACGCTGGTGTTCGTTTCTTTCACAGACTTTTAGGATAGTTACTTTGAAGTGGTTTTTCCATTTTGTTTCAAATGTCAATGGTGAAATTATTTAATTAAAAAAAAAAGATATCTGTACTGTTTCAGGAACAGTGGCTTAAAGCCTGGCTCCAAGAGACCGGGAGACCTAGCTGCAGACAAGACCTACTTTTGAGTCTCAGTGGACCGTGCACCTAGTCTTCTGAAATCAAGTTTCAAGCCACAAAGTGGCTTTGTGTTGACTCAGCTTAACATGATTTGAACCCAAAGACCCCACTGAGGAGACAGAATGGGTTATACATTTTCTAATGTTCTTACAGTCTGACTTAGGACACAGAAACAAGCCTTGTAAACCAATTCAACTTTGCTACTAATTCACAGCCAATTATGCATTTGAAAATCTACAACAAATTAAAAATGTATGTGTGTGTCTATATATATATATATATATATATATATATATATATATATATATATATATATATATATATATACACACACGTGTATATATATATATATATATATATATATATATATATATATATATATATATATATATATACAGTGGTTTGCAGAATTACAAATAATGTATGCACAGTTTTTTTCCAACTAACTTTTTTTATTCAAAGCTGTAGTGGTTAAACTTTAGCTTTGCACAGTAGGATGGTGAAATTTTTGCCCATTGTTTACATGAAAATTGCTCCAGTTCTGATAAGTTTGTTGGCGATCGTCAATGGACTGCAATCTTAAAGTCTTGTCATAAATTTTTGATCGGATTCAGGTCAGGACTTTGACTGGGCTACTCAAGAACATTAATTCTCTTCTTGTTCAACCACTTCAGTGTGGCTTTGGCTTTGTGCTTCAGGTCATTGTCCTACTGAAATGTAATTTTCTCCCCAGTTTCAGAGTCATGGCTGACTCAAATAGGTTTTCCTCAAGGATTCACCTGTACTTTGCACCATCCATTCCCCCCTCTATCCTGACAAGCTGCCCAGTCCCTGCTGAAGAGATGCATCCCCATAACATGATGCTGCCACCACCATGCTTACGCATACATAACGGACGTAGCAGACATAGGGCTTGGAATTTAGTTAAATTTTTGTCTCGTCTGACAACAAAACCTTTTTCCACATGTCTATCATCTACATGCTTTTTTGTAAACTCCATACATGCTTTAAGATGAGGCTTTTTCAGTAATGGCTACTTTCTTGCCACCTGTCCATACAGGTCAGCTTTGTGTAGTTTATTGTTGATGTGTGAATACTGACTCCCATCTCAGACACAGAACTTTGTAGATCTCTTAGGATCGTTGTTGGCTTCAGAGTGACATTCTGAACCAGTTTCCTGCTTGCCCGACTGCTCAGTTTGGGCGACCTGATCTGGGTAGTGTTGCGGTGGTATGATGCATTTTCCACTTCTTAATAATGGACTTCACTGTGCTGAGAGGGATAATCAGCACCTATGAAATTTTCTTTTACCCATCTCCTGCTCTGTGCCTCTGTACCACTTTATCCCTGACTTGATTCGAAAGCTCCTTGGTCTTCGTGGTTGCTTTGTTGGATCACCATGTGAAGTGCAGCTTGAAAGTTTTTATATGCCTGAGGGAAATTATCTAAAAATTAAACCACTTTGAGTACACACAGGCTGAAACCATTTCACTAATTTTGTGACATTATAAACAAATCATTTGCACCTGAGCTGATTTAGGGCTGCAGTAGCAAAGGGGTTGAATACTTATGCAACTGAGATTAATCTGTTTTTCTTTTTAAATCTTACTTATTTATATTCTATATGCATTTTTTTTTTTTAATTATCAATGTGGAGTAGTTTGTGTAGATTCTACATGTAAAGTCTAATTTGAAAGCGTCGTGGAGTATGCTCAAGTGCCAACAAGATGTGAAAACATTGCAGGGGGGTGAATACTTCTGCAAACCATTGTATATTCAGTGGCTCTCAAAAGTATTCAACCCTAACCCTAACCCTAACCCTAACCCTAACCCTAACCCTTGGACTTTTCCACATTTTCTTGTGTTACAACATGGAATCAAAATGGAATTAATTAGGAGTTTTTGCCACTGATCAACACAAAAAAGGTCCATAATGTCGAAGTGAAAAATAAAATTTACAAATTGTTCTAAATTAATTACAAATACAAAACAGAAAATAATTGATTGATAAGTATTCACCCTCTTGAGTCAATATTTGGTAGAGGCACCTTGGCAGCAATTACAGCCATGAGTCTATTTGGATAAGTCTCTACCAGCTTTGCACATCTGGGCACTACAATTTTGTCTATTCTTGTTTGCAAAATTGCTCAAGCTCTGTCAAGTTGGATGGGGACCTTTGGTGAACAGCAATTTTCAACTGTTTTCACATATTCTCCATTAGATTGAGGTCTGGGCCACTCCAGGACATTCACCTTTTTGTTTTTAAGCATCTCCAGTGTGGCTTTGGCTGTACGTTTGGGGTCATTGTCCTCTCCCAAGTCCCAGGTCTCTTGTAGACTTCAGCAGATTTTCCTCCAAGATTTCCCTGTACTTTGCTGCTTCCATTTTGCCCTCTATCTTCACATGCTTTCCAGGCCCTGACGCAGAGAAACATCCCCATAGCATGATGCTGCCACCACCATGCTTCACGGTAGGGATGTTGTTCTCAGGATGATGTGTGATTTTAGGCTTGCGCCAAACATATCGCTTAGCGTTGAGGCCAAAAAGCTCTATTTTGGTCTTGTCAGGCCATAAAATCTTCTTCCACTTGGTCTCAGTCTCCTACATGCCTTCGGGCAAACTCTAGCCGAGATTTGATGTGAGTTTTTTTCAACAATGGCTTTCTTTTTGCCACTCTCCCATAAAGGCCAGTTTTGTGAAGCACTGTTGCCATATGCACAGTCTCTCCCAGATCAGCTGTGGAAGACTGTAACTCCGTTAAAGTTGCCATAGGCCTCTTGGTGGCCTCCCTGACTAGTGTCCTTCTCACCCGGATACTCAGTTTTTGAGGACTGCCTGTTCTAGACAGATTCACAGTTGTGCCATGTTCTCTCCATTTCTTAATAATAGACTTTACTGTGCTCCGGGGGATATTCAATGCCTTGCTTTTGAAGAACCTTATTCCGGATTTGCTTTGAATGTTCCTTCGTCTTCATGATGTAGATTTTGTTAGTAAATGTACTAACCAACTGTGGGACCTTCAAGAGACAGGTGCATTTAGCCTGAAATCAACTAATTATGTGACTTCTAAAGAGAATTGGTTGCACCAGAGCTTATTTAGGTGTGTCATAGCAAAGGGGGTGAATACTTATGCATTCAATTATTTTCTGTTTTATATTTGTAATTAATTTAGAACAATTTTAGATTTAATTTTTCACTTTGACTTTATTGACTTTTTTGTGATGATCAGTGGCAAAAACTAATTAAATCCATTCTGATTCCATGTTGTAACACAATAAAATGTGGAAAAGTCCAAGGAGGTGAATACTTGTGAGATATATAGAAAAGGACACTAATTTAGTGCTGATATATACATACATGTAAACAAAACACATACTCTGACCTAACAAAAAAATAAAACTGGTTGTTGGTCCTGGGGCATTTGTTGGTTGTTTTACCCATCTTAAATTATTTTTATGTCTGACTCAATAGTTCCTCTCCAAACTATCCATTTTCTAGGAATGATGACGATCTGGGGCAAGGGGATTTATTTATTGCCCATTTCCGAGATTCAAACTCCTTGTTCCCATCTTGGTACCTCTGAATAGGTCATCTAAATACTGGCACTGTTTAACTCTTCATGAGTCAACTGGAAAAACCTTCTAGATGTTGCAGCTTTTAGGGGTAAAATGGGTCCTAATATTAAGGTTCCTTCACGTAGTCATTAACAGAAGCTGTCTGGAAAATCCTTCAGTTACTACAGCTCTTGAATAAATTGCAAGTCGAAGACATGTGGCAAGACAAATTATATTTCAGCTATAATTATACATGCTTAATTACCTGTTCAAACTATGGAAAACTTATTCTTTTGTTCCTGCATTTTGATCTTGCGACGAGCGACTATTTCTGTACCCAGCTGCAGACAGTACGTGTTGAGTGCTGCTAGGTGAAACAGGTTCCCACATGCTATATTTTCCTCTTTAGCTCAGAGTACAAAGGTAAAGTCTTCAAAGCTGCCACTGAATTGGCGCACACCAAATTTAAATGCGGATTGGATTTGTTATTCTGTTTGTTTGTGGATTTGACTGAAGTGTTAGTGACAAAAGACTTCCTGCATTTTTTGTTGGAAAATAAAAATGCTTGTCAACACTGCTGCTGGTTATTTATATATATAAAAAAGATAGTATCAGTAACATGGAAACGTTCTGTATGTGTTTTAAATCAGTCTCTTAAATTAAACAGGCATATGTGTTTCATAGTGGGTATTTTTTGTGATAGTAATGCACCTGCATTTGAATCAATAAGCCTGGTCTATGGAGGACCACTTTCTTTTGGATTTGTATGATGTTAACATGATTGTAGCTTACTATATATATATATATATCCCTTGCCATATGTATTCACTATATACTGTAGGTCTCAAATGTGCAGTTCTGAAATAAACATATATTTTAGAAAACATACAGTGTTTTCATTTTTAAACATGGCATCTGGTATTACACTAGATTAAATACATGTATGTTAGCAAAACATGTTTTCACATTTCCTGGTTCATTTCACCTAGAGAGTGAAATTGTCCCCTCCCTTTCAAGGCCTTCTTTCCTGTCCGCAACCAGCCAGCTGCTTCCCCACTTAGTGACTTGCAGCCAGTATGAGGCTTTCAGCCTTGAAGACAATGCTGTGGGGACCAAGGATGTAAAGCAGTAATAGACTTCTTGGAAGGTAAGGCCAGAAAACGGAGAACTTTCTTTAACCCAGTGTAGTAACAGATGTCAGGTTTTAAAATAAAAATCGCTTTAACATGTTTCTTTCAAAACGACACATTTGAAATCTACATAGTGAATAAAAGTGCATGACAGGTCAGATTTTTTAAATTATTTTGTAAGATACAACCATTTTAAAAGAAGATTTGGTACTCTCTAAGTACATTTAATATTTAATTTGTTTATCATTGATATTATTTCAGAAATTAGGTCAATATAAAAATGTTCAGTAGGTCGCACTTGAGGTGTGCATTAATAATTTCTCACAATGGAAAATATATGACAAACTATAAAGGTAAAATATGCTGTTGACTTGAATAACCCAGCAGGGGATGAAAAACCCTGCGACGGGATGTAGTGGAGGTAGATATACACTTTCTTGAGAACACTATAAGTTATTCCCCATACTGTAAATCAATAATTTCAATAGTCCACTTTATCAAGATACTAACACCTAGTCTGCTTACCTAATGGTATGTAGACACTAAATACCAATGTTCTATTCATTGTGATTTATTATTCTGGTCTATTCTATTCTTCATACCACCTGTTGGCTAAAAAAATTCAAAATGAACAAGAAGGAAAACCACATTAGAAAACACAGACTAGGTCACCACCAAAATTATTTTTAATGTTATATATTTTCCATTTACAGTAAAAAGAAAATTAGTGCTTGGTGTAAATGTTAATTTGTATAACTGGTAATCTTTAGCGCATGCTTCTTCTTCTCTTAGGTATTTGGCAGTTGCTTACAGTTAATCATACAGGCTTTCTACAAAAGAGCTGCAAATTAAATTAATTTACATATGTATAAAATACTGATTCCAGGCTAGTTGTGATATTTACTTGATTTGTTCCATTACCGCTGGCAACCCCTTGCTTCTCATGTCATAGGGTATTTGAGCTTGTGTCACTTATTAGATAATATCATACCTAATAGCCTGGAATCAGCTATCCTACACAAATATCATGGTCATTAACTTTGTGGTCATACTGAAAGCTCTAGTTTTGAATTACCAACCTTGGAGGGGGTAATGCTGATTAATCATGCCACACATCCATGAGCACAGAAACAGTAATATCCTCTTTCCTCTTGTGACCTGAAAGATTTCTGTTAATTAGATTTCACTCCACTTTGAATTATTGATAATTGAGACCGAGGAGGATAAAATAATATGCACATTCAGAAGTGTGACAAGGTGGCTGAGCGGAAACAGGTGCAGGAGTGATGCAGTGTGGTAATAAACAAACAGAGGCTTTCAATACAGGTTTGGAAATGTTTATTTTTATTTTTGTACCAGGTCTGGCGACTAGTAACAATAACAATAAACAATAACAGGTTTACAGACCCAAACAATAATAATAGACAACATATATCCCACAATTATTCATACACGGTCACCAGTCCTGGGTGAGTGCAGTATTGCTCGTGGTGGGTGATACAGTTTATTTTTGTGACAGTAGTGTAGTGCTGTTCCGGCTTTAGTGCTGGCCCTCGGCGACAGGTCTGGAATCATGTTAGCTGTATAATGTAGTGTTACAAATAAGACGATTACACACACAGACAAACAAACAAAAACACTCACAATACTGTTTCACGGTTCTTACTGGATCTCTCACAGTCCTTCTCGGTTTTATCCATATAAACCAATGAGAAGGAACAGATTATGATTCCCCTTTTATTCTGTCACACATGACCCCTTGGTAAACAAGTGCATCCACCTCTCCAATCTGCGGCTGCCACATCATTTCCCTTCCGGGTCAATGCATTATTGCAACAGAGTCTCGCACCCTTCCTGGCAGGTCAACTTACCTTGAACCTTGGGGAAGAATTGTCAGACCAGTCTGTCCAAGGAACTCTGTTCTCACTGCTTAGCACCCTCACAGGTCGAGAGGGAGATTTACAGCCAATAATCATTGTATTTCTGTCACAAGAAGGTATAGTGTTCAATGTGGAGGACAATAAACCTGGGCTGGGAGGAAACACCAGCAGGTTTATACATAGTGAAGTGGCATTTAAACCCTGGTATGGCAGGGGGTGGACAAAATATAAGAAACAAACGCACAAGTGATTTGTATTTTAAAGGCCCACCAGACGCGATGCGGCAAGTGAAACTGTAGCGATGCGACACAATGAATAGAACCAGTACCTTTAATAGGTATCTTTCACACCACAGGTGACGTGACAGGACATGCAAGAGTGGCACCAGGGTGGCACTGGAGCGACGCAAAATAAATAGCGTCAGCTAGGGCGTTGAGCAATCAGAGAAGAGCTTCAATGCACGTGGTCCAGCAGGGTGAAGCAGTATCCAAAATGACAGAGGAAACACTAATACCTGCCATTGAAAAGATACCTTTATGAGATATCACAATTATAAAGATACAGATTTGAAAGACAATATATGAGAATCCATTTCGAAGGCACTGGATAAGCCTGGTATGTATGATTTATTGCCATATGTGTTGAAATCCCATCAGAGAAGACATTTATAACTACTACATCATATTGACAAATATGTAGCAGTCTTGATCATATTTTTGTCAATAGAAATTATGAACAGTTCTATAGATCTGGCGGTTTTCAAACCTGTCGCATCACCTCTGTGTCATAACAACTGGATAAAATACTACTACGACTATTAGTAATAATAACAATAACCAGTATGAAAGTGACATTCATCACACCACAGCTGTAAATGCAGTATTGAGCCTTCAGTAATATTATAATGTTTCTTACTATTACCCAGATCTACTGCATGCACAGACAGAGGAGGTGCCTTCCAAACTGGACTTACTCAGTACTGCCTGCTAATGATTCTGTGTTTTGTGAGATTTCTGTAAACACTGACCAAGCTCAACTCGATTTTTTGTTGTTTGTTCGGGATGGCACTTCCTTTCTGTAGTTGTTTAATTTGTTCAGTATGTATATTATTTCTTACTGTTTGAACTATGACAAGAACTTGGGAGCAGGGGTTCTCCGGGGGGCGGCCACAGACAGGGTTCACAGGGCCACAAAACAGCCGCATTGATTTATTTAGTATATTTACAGTGAATATTTTGTAGATAGTTGTGTTATGAAAGTATACTTAAGAATAACATAATTTTACTAATGTTAATCTATGTACAGGTATAGATATATTAATAAGGGCATATATTCGGGGGTTGCAGCAGACCCAAACCACTTCAAAAGGGGATAGAAAAGCCCCTGCTTTAGAACATAGATAAGACCTGTATGATGCTACATTGTAACACCTTATACTGCATATGTAACACTTTAAATATCACATAGTAAATAATTATTTATGTTTTAACCAAAAGACAGTACAATTTAAAGTATATAGATATAAAAAAAATGCAGAATACTGTATTAGTAACCATATAGTCAAGAAGTATGCATTTAGCCTGTTTTGCATCACTGGCACTCATTATCCAAGATCCTTGCCATGATTTAGAATAGCTGTGGAAATTAATGATACCTGTCAGCAACTCTACAACTACAAAGAACACAAGGCATTAAGCTTGTTGATAGAGTCACAGCAATACTGATAGGAATTGGAGGTATTGTATGAAGGACACAAGACAGTCTCTGGTAGATTATATTAAATATAGCACCGCAGAGCACAATGAAGTGTTATTCAGCCCTAATTATAGTCTTTTTTTTTCCAGTCTCTTTTTATCCTGTTGTGTATCTGTTTGCGCTGCACAGTAACAGAACCATTTGTTTCTGTTTTGAATTGCTAATCACTCATTTGACAGATTTGTATCAAAGGTCCAGCTGTTAACAGTGCAGAGTCTCTGTAGCAACACATGGCCTCTGACTATAGCGTTATAAAGGGGGAGCCCTGTATCAGTGTATCAATTTAATGACCAGTGCACAGCCTACAGGTGTTGTACACTGCTAAGGTACTGTATGCACATTGAAATAAATTACTCTAAAATGTTGCTACTTACTATAGAGCTAATATTTCTTATTTAAAGATTGTGTTTTGGCAGTATTTACAATACATATACAATTCACTATACAACAAGTTAACTTATTTAAACTGAGCCCTTAAAAAGTATGCTGTTTATAATAAAATCAACCCAACAAAGCCACCTATTGACGTGCAATAAACACAAAATAGGCAACATTATTTAAACAATCAAAGCCATGCAAAATACCAGTTATAATTGTCCCGTGGCTTTATCAAGCCTCTATCAAAATCACAGTGGGTTGATTGCAGAGGCCACCGTGCTCTTAAAGAGAATGTCTGTAACACCTATTTATAAACTCGGGAGTATTAATAAACTCGTGCAGATTGTGGCCGAGGGTAATAGAATAATTACGAGCTAGTTAAACCTCTCGTCCATGGTATAAAAAGCCTGCAGCTCTCCATATTCAGGGTGGGTGTTCAGAGGAGAGGAGAGGAGAGGAGAGGAGAGGAGAGGAGAGGAGAGGAGTGTGTTGTGTTCGTGATTTGTTTTGTTTGCCTTTTTATTTTTGTGCTCTGTGAGCAAGTGTTTTTGTTTGTTTAAATATTTGATTTATTTTTGTGTTTAAATAAATGGCGCCGCAGCGTGTATTCCTCTGCAGTACCTTGTTTGTTTTTGTTCCTGCATTCTGGCCTGGCGTCACCACACACGCCATCCTGTCACGTACCCTTTTGCAGGACTTCAAAATCATGATCATATGGACAGGTCCAAATGCACTGGATTGTGCTCCATGCTTTGGGATCTAGGATCACTTTTGAAACATAGCACCCTCCTAATGGAAGTATATTCTCTTCCTGTGTAACAGGTAAACTGGCGCCAAAATAGTTGGCTTACAACTGTAGGACACATCAAGGTCAAACCAAATGTCTGTGCAGGGGGTTAAGGTCTGATAGTTTGAGAGACTCCAATCCCAGTTGTATCAGACCTACCTTGCAGCCCCATGTCATATGTGGACCTATCGCCTGTCACCCAGGAAGTGGATATGTTCCCATCAAACTTATTATCTGGTGCAGGGTAACCATGGTAACCATGGTAACTAGGTCTTTTGAGAATATTTAAAACTTTGGGATAAGGTGTTTTAAAAAAAAAAAAAAAAAAATTTAACAATATTGACTTACAGCAACTGTAGATTTGGCAGAAGTCAGAGCCAAAAAATGAAATAGTAGTCTTCTCCTAAAGCTTGTATTATTTTTCTTCGGGCTCAGTTTAATGTGAGTGATGTCACATATTTTCAGGTTAAACACAACTTTAGATCATTTTCATGTGAAACCAGACCCTTTTTTTCTTTATTTGATTCTGAACTTGGGAATAACGTATTGCCTTTGTCTGAAGTTAGTAATTGTCTGTATGGTGCTTTCCAATGTCCTGAAATCAGGGTTCTTGGTGTGCTCAACTCTACAAACAAGAGGAGGACTCTAGTCTTGTGCTGATAACTGTGTCGAGTCTGAGGACTCTAGTCTTGTGCTGATAACTGTGTCGAGGCTGAGGACTCTAGTCTTGTGCTGATAACTGTGTCGAGGCTGAGGACTCTAGTCTTGTGCTGATAACTGTGTCGAGGCTGAGGACTCTAGTCTTGTGCTGATAACTGCGCAGACGGGAGGACTCTAGTCTTGTGCTGATAACTGCGCAGTCTGGAGGACTCTAGTCTTGTGCTGATAACTGTGTCGAGGCTGAGGACTCTAGTCTTGTGCTGATAACTGTGTCGAGACTGAGGACTCTAGTCTTGTGCTGATAACTGTGTCGAGGCTGAGGACTCTAGTCTTGTGCTGATAACTGTGTCGAGGCTGAGGACTCTAGTCTTGTGCTGATAACTGTGTCGAGGCTGAGGACTCTAGTCTTGTGCTGATAACTGTGCCGACGAATCCTGGGTAGTAAGTGTTTTTGATCCTGGGTAGTAAGTGTTATTTCCTAATTGCTTTGCCTCAAAAGTATAGAACATGGCTATTATTCCCCACAAACTTTGCTTTTGTGACCATACTGTAAATACAGTATAATTGTAAATCTCGAAAAACTACTCGCTTCTAAATCTTTTGTAGTCATCTTTGTATTACTTTAGCATAAATACATGTTAATTTGGATTCATATGTTGTTTTTTTCTGACTTTATGTGAACGAAAAAACACACATTTGCCCATTTTCCCATTGGAAATAGTGATATTTTGAAATATCACTGTCCTGTTCACAAAAGCAAAGTTTGTGGGGAATAATAGCCATTTTCTATACTTTTGAGGCATATCAATTAGAAAATAACACTTACTACCCAGGAACAAAAATTGTGTTACATAGTGTAACCGTACAGATGCAGAGGAGTCTAGTCTTGTGCTGATAACTGTGCCAACGCGGAGGACTCTAGTCTTGTGTTGCGCAAAGAAGCCGGGAACCAGCCAAGAGTGACCTTAAATCAAATCTTACATGTACGCTTTATTTTGCGGGTTGTACAATGACTGTCACTGGTCTGCTGGTTTTAATTTCAATTTGTGGGTCTGACTCACGAAATGTGGGTCACTTGTGTGGTCTGAGTAGCTGACTGTTCAATTAAACACAGTCTCCTGGAATATTCAGGTACGTTTGCAGTACAAGAAGCAGAAACCATTTTAGCTTTTTCATTTTTTGTCATTATTGATTTTCCAGAAATCTCCAATTCATAAAATGATGACAGTACTGTGGTGTGCAGTATGTAGATCACTTAGTGGTCAATTTTTTCAACCTGATAAGCCACAGCCTTTGTACAGCAAACCCTTAAATGAAGCCCTTAGTGCTCTCCAATACATTTAGCAGCAATGATTTCATTTAATACAGGCATGGCTTGTTACGACTTGTCTACTTTTGAACGCAAAGATTTTTTTTTTTAATGCCAAGAAAGTTAATGAGATAATTGTTATTAATTGGTGCATGTTTGGAGAGAGTCGTTCTATCAGGGTAACTGAATGGTAAGAATTTAGATGTGGGGCTTGTGTTGTTTAATACAGCATGTCAAACTCAATTACAGAGTTTCAGAGCATTATGATACTGAGACCTGTTAAGATTCACACGCCATTATAATCAGGCTTTCTGCTTTGTTTCTTTTCCAGGGGCTCACAAAATGCAGTAAAAAAAAAAGCACTTACCTTTTTGAGTATATGTAGTTAACTGGAGAGTATTTTTGAACAGGTTTTGCCACTTTTAGTTTATGAGTTGTTTCTGAGAAGCTGAGCTGACGACACTCCGTGATGGAGTTGGGAAGAGATACTGGTATGTAAAGCAGTAGAAAGCAGCCGGTATGACTGACAGCTATTCTGTTTACTGTGGTTTTCTTTAACCAGCCAGGGCTGTATTTGGTAAGCTGCTGGTCAGAAGCAGTTTAATAAAATGATCACATTTGGAAGCAAAGCTCCTGCAAACCATTGCACAGTTAACCAGTTTCATTATGTTTTAATAAAGAACCTGAGACCCATCTCAAAAGCAAATCTGTTTCTCTAATAGGTGAGAGATTTATTACGGTATTTTATGAAAAATAAAAAAGAGCAATCCTGATTATAACACATCACAATAACGGAAGGCTTTGTACAACAAAAAAAAAAATTCTAAATGTTAATGTATTTTCTTAATATGAATAAACAATTAAAAGATAAGTGGTGTATTTTTTATTGTGCTGTTTTGAAGTTCTACTGTTGTTTTGTAATATGAAGATTAACAATCCAATCAGTACAATAGTATACTGTAGGCTAAACTTTTAGTGCCATTGAATGGTGATGAAAGGCTGTATAATAAAAAAAAAAAAATCCTTTATATTTTGTGTTATTGGAAAAAAAAAAAAAAAAAGCTTTTTTAAAATATTTATTCATATTGATTTCATTAACTGCACATGGAAACTTATATTGGGTTTTAATTGATGAAAACCAAAAGCAACATTGTTTATAGAACAGGCAATTTGTTGAAAATATGCTGCGGAATTGACAGCAGTCCTGTTTGCAATCTAAATTTCCATTTGATTCATATATCACTGAGTATTATTAGCTTTTTTTGTAAGTGTTTATGGAAAATTTAAATAGAGCCAAAAGCGGCCACAGATTAGCTTTTCAAATTCTTTTGCATCAGAAGGAATTTAAGGTAGCTCAATTACATTTTCTTTTCAGTTATTGAATCTGTCCCACAGGATTTCTGCATGGTTAATTTGAAATAACAGCAGCAGGCATAACATTAAAATGCCCCTGAATATTAAAGGGAAAGTCGTTTCTAACAGTTTTTTTTTACAATTTTGATTTTGTTACCTGTTATCTTTTATAACATTTGCAATTATTGTTCGAGTGCCTAAAATATCGACCTAGTAAAGTGCTTTGGACTTTTTATGAAAAGCCTAGCAGTGTATCAGAGTTGCCGAGTTCAGGTGGATTGTGTTCAAACTAAATCAATAATCCTCAGGAACTGGGCTTTTGTTTTTCAAATGCAGTTCTCACCCATCATTTTCCGGATATAACATGCAGCTATGTGTAACATAAATCTTTTTTTTTGTGTGTCATCTCTGTAATGAAACCTTTAAATAACAGGCAGGGATGAATAATGAGCATTAGGATGATGGGGATAGACTGGGGTAAATGATGTGGATTATAAAGTATGCTGACAGTGGTAGGGGACTCTCTCTCGTGGTGATGCAGTGGCTGGAGAGTTTCTGTATCAGGAAAGCAGTCTGCTGCAGCTCTCACTCAGGTGTCATTTACTCTGTTTTCAAAGGATAGTGTATTGAACCACCACAGCTCTTAACATTGCTGTCAATGCAAATGAGCAGAGCGTCCTTTGTATGTAGTTGAAAAACATAAAAGATCTTTACACATGGTGTGAAAGTAATGACAACTGCCCAGTTTAGCACCAATAAAATGACCCAAAAAGGACAGCATGGGAATCCAATGTATTCACAGAAATGCCACGCACACACACGCACACACACACACACACACACACACACACACACACACATGTTAACTTTAGATTTATAATTTTCGTTTTTAACATTTTGTGTTTATTTTTGACTGACTCAAACATAAGAAAAACACTGCCTCATACCAATCCATGGCTTTTGAAAAGTAACATTGAAATGCAGGCCTACATAAGATATGGGCTTAATGCTATAATACAGCAAACATCTGTTCTATGAATAATTGCAAAACATACTTGTGGATTAAACACTGTGTGAACATGAGAAGGCCATCTGGGGTATATTTAGCACAAAAGAACCAAATGCTAAATCAAAAAATGTCACCTCTGTGCTGGTTTTAATTTAGAATACTCAGATATTCAAATTTAATACAAAACGTTTTCTGTTTCCACATACCATGACTGAATACAGAAGATTTGTAAATTAAAACATACATGCCTACATACTACACGTCACACTTTGAGTTTCTATATATATATATATATATATATATATATATATATATATATAGAGAGAGAGAGAGAGAGAGAGAGAGAGAGAGAGAGAGAGAGAGAGAGAGAGAGAGAGAATAAAAAAAAGTTGAGGGGTCTTTGTCTTACTAATAAATAAAACTGAAAGGACAGCATTTTAACTGTTTTTTCCATACTTTCTGTTTTAAAAATAAGAGTATTTCAGCCAGATCTAAATGTAAAGTTCCTGCATCAGAGACAATGATCTATTCAGGGATACCAAGATATTTAGTTAAGTTATCTGGCAACAAACTCCCCATCCCCCGTTGAAAAGGGGTTAAAAAGAACATTTCAGGGGACCATTCTACATGTGAGATGTCTTGCTCATTAAAATATTAAGCACAGTTTTTTAAAGAGGAGACAGCTATCTATTCAGAGATACCAGGGTATTTAGTAAGTAATGGCCAATCAATCCACACCCCTAGTCTTGCTGTAAATCATTTGTTGTTTTCATACTTTGCACCAGTACTCTGTGTGTGTGTGTGTCTGTGTGTGTGTGTGTGTGTGTGTGTGTGTGTGTGTGTGTGTGTGTATATATATATATATATATATATATATATATATATAGTATACCAGGCTTCTCTCTCTGCGGTTCGTTGCCCCTTTAAAAATGACCCAGGACACAGATAAATTGAGTTTTCAAAGCACTTTAACGCTATTTTTAATAAACAAGAATATAAACAAAACAAAAACAAACACCTAGCTCTACTCAAGCAATAACTAAAACACACTGGAACCTAAACTATAAACTTGACAGCTAAACTGTTTACCGGTATAAAATGAAACAAACACACAACTACACATAGAACCAAAGGTTTTTACACTACCTTTCTTTTTTATCTACGGTTGTACACACACTGCAGTCGCCCTGTGCTGCTTTAGACTGGTTGCTTTATTAAACACCCTGCACCTGGCTCTAATTTACAATGATCATCAGGTGCAGATGATAATTAACTAATAAATACTAATTAAACAAATAAATTAATAAACAAATACACATTTCTGGCAGGGAGGATATTAACTCCCCCTCCCTGCCTTGTTACTATAGTTCTGAGTCCTTTTACTCCCCTTTTTTAGAATGTCCAATTATGTTCCCTCACTGCAGTAAACCCTACAAGAAGGTTAGGGAGAATACTCCAGCTTCCAGCCACTGGAGGACAAATGACAGCCCTGCAGGCACACTGGTTACCTGGCAACTAAGGGCAGCTGTAGTGCTTCCTGGAGAGACTAAGATACTCGTTAAATAAGTCAAATGTATTTCCAGCTGAGTTATGATCCATATTGTGTGAATAAAAATCTGTTTAAAAAAAAAAAAAAAAAAACTTTTCCTCTGATTTTCTTCCTATGTCCAATTATGTTCCATCACAGTAGACATCCACATAATGGCAGGGTCTGGTGTGAGATGGGGGGACAGTCCTTGATGATTTAAACAAAATCTCTTTTAATCTTTCGAAACTATTCTGAATGTTAACAGGACTAAAAAATGATGTATTATTAGGTGGAGTTGGACATTTACTTACATGATTAAACAGAAAACAGAACCCAATGTAAAATGTACCTAGTGCAGTTCACAATTCTGTACATGAAATATGAGTGATGACTGTAAATAACCCAACAAGCTCACACAGCTAGATTTGATTTAAAACAGCAAGTAGTTCAGAAAGGCAGACACTACCATAATCTATTATAGGCAAGACTGTTGGGCTGCGTGTGTAGTCAACACACTTTGAAGGAGTAACAGTAAAGTTCAGAATAACTTCCAGCATGGTTATGCCTCCAATGAAGGCCTCTGAGCAGAGATAAATCAACGCTTGTCAAAGCCCCCAGGAGGAGTGATGTATTCCAAAAACCTGGCATCGTTAGGCTCCTCCATCACAGCTTCCAAATCTTATGGGATCAAAGCATTTGGATTGCATGAAAAGAAAAAAAAAAGTAATTGGTATCCATCTGTGCAAATCTAATATCTGGTTTCCACTGGAGGTCTTGCAGGTTTTCCAAATTGTGCAGCATCCATGTGGAACACTGTCTGACTGCAAACGCAGCATAAACCTGCCTGTAAAGGTAAGAGGGAATGCTATGGTTTATTTTATTCATGTGGGAGGAGGAAACTGTATCAATAACTTTACAGAAAACACATACACTGGCAGAAATCCTAAATTAACATTTTTGAGGTCATAATTATAAATGCATTAATATAGTTATCTAAATAGTTTTCCTTACAATCACCCAATTACCGTTGTATAATTGTTACATTCAAAATAACCCAAAGCACCTAACTGCAGCGATGTGTAAATGAATTGATCCCACGGTCTGGGGAACATTGCTTTGTCAGGATAATTTGGAAGAGAACATTGTTGTATGTACTACAACCCCTGAAACCATGTCATAGCCAGTCTGGGAAACCCACGGTCTAGATTTATCTGAGAGCTCTAATGAGGCCACGTTGAGGCTATACA
Organism: Polyodon spathula; assembly: GCF_017654505.1. Classification (NCBI taxonomy): domain Eukaryota; kingdom Metazoa; phylum Chordata; class Actinopteri; order Acipenseriformes; family Polyodontidae; genus Polyodon; species Polyodon spathula. The sequence continues at coordinate 11,625,943 of NC_054553.1, forward strand.
CTTATCAATCTAAAAAAGCCACCAGGATGTGATGACTGAAACAGAAAATGATATTCAACGCGAATTTAAAGAACAAGATGAATACACTAGTTAAGAGAACTCTGAGATTTTATTCCCAGGTCAATTTGCTCTTTGAAGTGTAATTTCTAAACTGTCACAGTATTGTGAGTGTTCCCACCACTGCTGTAACCCAGTAGCTGTATCTCTGGGCTTATTCATACCGCCATCTAGTGGTTACCTGGGAATACCACAGTCTCTCTAAACACACTCATTGGTGTCCATCTGCTTTAGCTAGCCCCATTTTCACAAAGCAGTCATTTCCCACACTCTACATATGTTGACGGTTAGTTACCGAGCCAGCTGAAACTTTAAGAATGACAGCTGCTATAATAACAATTATCATTTTTCGAGATGTAATTTCCAACATCTGTTTTTAATTTGCGTTCAGTGCTCACAGTCCAATCCCACAGGCATATCTACTTGTTATTACTGCGACTTGATATAACTGATGAGAACTGATGCTGCTCCTATTAAAGGTTCGTTGGAATTGAATTTTTTTTTCTTTTTTTTTTTATTTAGTTGTCGCCACTTATTTTTTTTTTTATTATTTTCTTCCCAATTATTTTTAGCTCAGCTCACTTCTACCACCGCTGCATTGACTCAGGAGGGGTGAAGACGAACACACGCTGTCCTTCGAAGCGTGTGCCGTCAGCCGCCCACATCTTTACACACTGCAGACTCAACATGCAGCCACCCAGAGCTACAGCATCGGAGGATAACGCAACTCTGGGCAGCTTACAGGCAAGCCCGCAGGCGCCAGACCACCGGGGTTGCTGGTGCGCCGTGAGCCGAGGACACCCTGGCCGACCTAGTCTCCCTCCTCCTGGGCGGCGCTGGTCCAATTGTGCACCTCCCCCTAGGAACTCCCGGTCACGTTTGGCAGTGACATAGCCTGGATTCGAATTTGCGATCTCCAGGCTACAGGGCACATCCGAGCAGAGCGCCTTTACTGGATGCCCCATTCAGGAGCCCCAGAATTGAAGTTTTAAAAGCCACAGTGCTCAAACCAAACAGGCAGCTGTAATGTACTCGTTTCATTTTGAAAGTGGCAGTCTCTCTCTGGCTATTTGTATATAAAGATGTGGAATTCATTAAGGTGCATATTTCACCCCTCTTTTGACACCCTTTACCTTCTCTAACTGCTGGTTGACCTCCCATTGTTAATGAAGAACCATGAGGAGGGATGAAAGAGCAATGTGCTGGAATAGTCTTGGCCCGTCTTGACCTGTCCATGGCTGTCTTGACTGTCTTGGATGCCTTTTCAGCATCAAGAGTGTGTGTCGGTGTCGTGCTCTGTGACACCTCTAAAGAGATATGCTACCCATTACCACTTGCTAGCATATTGCTCTGCTAAGTGATGTCATGTCTGCTGGAGGCACATGGGGAGGTACGCAGTTCAAGTTACTTAGACAACTTTGCTTGCTACTGTTAGTTCTTATGGGATTAGGGAAGGGTTGCCATAATTATTTTAATACAATGCTCACTCTGTGTAACATGCATACAACCTATTGTATAGCAAAAATATCATTATATATTATACAGAATACTATGACCCGCGTATACTAGGTATATAACACACTGCCTGCATACAAAAGACAGGAAATCTCCTACACTTTATAGAATAGTGCATCCTATAGTGTATAAATTACTGTAATTTCTTTGATGTAGTGTAAACTTGGTGGCAATCTACAAAACACAGTTCAGCACAATTTGACAGTGTCTGCTTGAAGAAGTCTCAGGACTGAATGACAGTGGGTATTTTGATTGTGGTGTGCAGGGAAGAGACCATCTCATGCTTCCTACCAGCCTTGCAGCCAGTGCCATTTCCTCACCTTTCATGGGCACTAGCTTCAGAAGCACCACATTTAAAAAAAAAAAAAAAAAGGTATCGAAATGATACAAACAAGGCAATATGCCAACAAACAAGAGCATGCTTCATTAAATAAAAAGATAAACACAAGTGTTATTGATGTGTCAGGACTGAAGATTACTTTAACTCCCAACTTCTACTGGCGTGTGTCTGTATTACTGTGGCTTCTGTGGTGTTTATGCTTGTATCCAAAGGAACGCACTCACACGCAGGCCCTGCCCGACTGGATGTACTGTACCTGCATCAGGACACAGCCTGGGGCTAGCTTGAGCTGGAGCAGGGCTTGAAGAGGAAGCCTTCTGTTTCTGCTCAATCTAATCAAAGGAGTAGGAGCACATGCTCCAAACAAATTGTAGTTGGCAGCCAACACTGACCACAAAATATCCTTCACCCATGGCAGACAGGCACAGTGCATTGCTGCTGAAGCATATCCTCATGAATGAAAAAAAAGCAAAACAAAAACCAAGATGCTTAAAGTATACATGTTTAACCTTTTCAGTGCCTTTTGATCAGTGCATTTTGATCTTGTTGGACAGTAATGTTGTGAGTTAAGTAATCAAGCTCTACAGCAATAGTAATGCCAGATGGCTTATTTTATCTTTTTATTATTATTATTATTTTTTGCTTCAGAAACATTTGTGTGGTTTACATGCTTAAAAACTTCACATTCTCTCTCCATTGTCGTGAGAATGTGACGTAGCACGCTTACATCATGCACATCCCTCGTGCTGTAGGAAATGCGCAGTCAAAACTGTAAAGGGGGTAAATCGCCTTCTCACACTTTTTGTCGCATGGAAACAAGTACGAAAGCCGTACAATATGTTCACAAGACATCAGCATTGAAGATCCTGTTTGTGACGTAACCTCGCACAACTTTCTACAATAACTAAAGGTCATACCAAGCAATCCTTTATAAACTCAGATCTGCTGAAAGTAGCCCTGGCAAGATTCTCTGACCAAAACAGATTTGTCTCGTTTTACAAGAAAGAAAACATGAAAAAGAAAAATAACCGTTTCTTCCAAAAGACAAATATGGTGCTTATCATCAGCTTACTGCAAGACTTAATGAATAACGACCAGAAATAAATGGCACTTTAACATGCTGTACAGGTTAGTTTGAAAACCCATTCAATCAAACATTAGCCTGGTTTCTACAGTATATTGGAGGATAGATACAGTTGCATGTCTTGAAGTACATAATCTTTTACATTGTCATAGCAAACATTTACCCAGCAATAACCTGGTTCAACCTAATGCCATTTAAATAAAGTCAGATCTTGTGAATATACACGTAGCCTGGATATAACACCAACTATAACCACAGGAGCAAATGGATTTAAAGGGGTAAATAACCCAGTGTGTAAACAGTTTTGCGTAGCAGTGCCTTTCTTTTAATTTAAACTGTGCTAATAAACTTCTCAACCACAAAGACAGTGGTGCACCTGTAGAGCCTTCGTCTGGAGAAAATGACTAATGAACAAAAAAAGAACAGCTAAGTGCACACATTCTTCAAGGGCTGTTTCTAATTATAACTCTTTAACAAAAAAACAAGGTCTTTAATACCAGGCTTTAAAATGTAATGCAAGATGCTGTGTTTTATTACCAGGACTGTTAACAGTTATATGATCACTTGCGCTCAGTCATTAAATGGTGGCCCTGGCTCTCATAGCTTACAGATCCTCAGTAGCTCCACTCTTAATCAACAGCCCTCTGATTTTATAGAAATTATGTCTACTATAATAAGAGACACTCTGCACGTGCTAATAGGGATAAATTATGGGATTTATACTGTTTGATCAATCTGATGTTCTAATCCACAGAAGAAAGATTTTTGAGCAGAGGTATATATATATATCAGCTGCCCAACGTTTCAATATGTTGTACATCTCTTTCTCAAGAGAGCATGTGTTTAAGTCAAAACATTGGAGGTATTTATAGATTTTTGACGTCATGACAACTACTTGTTATTGTTTATATTCAAATCTATGATTTATTCTTACATGATGTAATGGTGTTTTATATATTGTGACTTTTATATATTGTGACTGTTTAAATCTGTATTAATTCTAATTAACATTATTTTATATAAACTTATATTTATATTATCATGCAATGCTGGCTCTGAGGATCAATCTTGATTTGGCCTCCACAGTGCATCAGCATGCACAACTTTTGAATGGATTGTGTTTATTTATTTATTTAAATGTTATATATCTATTGGAGTTAATTAGTTCATTCTTTAATGTTGAGTCCCGCTGGCATAACCATGTTCAGTTTATTTATCCATTTACTTTCTTTTATTCTTCTATATGTCGCATTGTCTAATTTTAGCTGTTCTAATACTACAAACTTTACATCATTTGTGTCATGTCCTTGACTGGTGAAGTGCTGTAGTATTGGTTCATTTATTTTGTTTATTTCTAATTAATGAAAGGTGGTTCTGAATTCTTTTATATAAAGTTGTTCCAGTCTCTCGAACATACTTTATTCCATGCATATTTCACAGGCTATTCCATAAACAACAGAGCTATTTTTACAGTAGGTATTAGTTTTTAGTGGATATGTGTGTCTACTATACGAAGAGACACTGTGCACTTGCTAATAGGGATAAATAATTAAGCGATATCCGTCAATGTGGGCTCTACCATGTGGTAGATAACCGCAACTAGAGTTATGCGTCCCGAGCTGTAGGCTATTAAAAAATGATTTATTTCTTTATTTTCAGTTTAAAAACTTCTGATATTTTCATCGGGTAACATAACATAATTAGAATAGAAAAACGACATACACACAGAGAAAACGGTTTTTATTATTATTATTCTAGCTGGAAGGGAGTGGATTGGCTGGTAAGGGAAGAAATGAAACAGGGTTGGCAGTTTGACCGGTTGGTTTTGAGGCAGGGTGTTGTTTGGATCCAGTTTATGACAGAATTGTTGACCAAGTGTTTCCTGTTGTTAGCTGTCCAGTAGCTGTAGCCTTCTTTATGTTGTCCTGTCACAGAAATGATTTTCCTTGTCTCTAGACCAGCGTCAGAAAGGATCAGTGTTTATGTAGCTCTTTATATTATAAGAACAGATGTAGATTAGAATGTTAAGGGAAAAAGACAGTATTTTTTGTGCGGATTGATTTAAAATTTAATTCACACTTAAGCACTTCAACGTTCCACTGGGCATCTATGCAAAATAACAGCCCGCTAGATATGGAAGCTGATTGGCTGTTTGCACTCAATTGTTTTCTAATGAAACTTATGTTATTTGAACAATCAGATGTTCTAATCCAGAGAAGAAAAATATTTGACCAGACGACACAGGTATACAAAAAGCCAGCTGCCCAACGTTTCGATATGTTGTACATATCTTTCTCAAAGGAACATTTAAATCAAAATATTGGAGGTATGGCTGCGTTCCACAATTCAACGCTGAGAAACAACAACTGTCAAAATCGCTCCTAAACTTACCGTTGAGAGCTAGTGACGTGCAGCGTTGACTCAACGCTCACTCAACAAACTCATCAACTCTCAGAGCTGCTGAGCGCTGCTCAACAGAAAGATGGCGACACCCACAACCACGATCAAGCTGCTGTATAAAAACTATGAATGGGATTTAACTGTAGATACGAATACCGCAATCCGCCTTCAAAACGGTAATTGTTAATATACACACACACACACATATATATATATATATATATATATATATATATATATATATATATATTATATATTTATTTTTTTTATTTAACATTTTGTAATATTCTTTTTAGATTCTGAAGCTGCAGGCTGATATGCAGAATCGCTCATTTTAAATAGCGAACCTGAACAGGCTGAATCAAATACTACTGCCAGTGTTCCCCTAGAATTAGGGAAAACAACAGATGCAGGTGCACCTCTTAGCTAGAATTTATATAAACACCAACCATTTTTTTATTTCATTTCATGTGTGTTTACTTTCAACTTTTATGCGCAAGAAACACCGATGAATAGAGTTGTAAATTGGTGTCGTGGCTTAACGTGGTTCATGTGCTTATCAAACCAATCAGTAACACATTACTAAACAGTCTGCCCAACAATGCAATTCATTTGTACAGTACATAATGATCAAGTTAATATTTTTTAATATATAATTTACAGAAAGCTTAGCCCATAGTCCAACGATTCATCAAATGAATCGTATTCTTTTGCATTTTAACTATTTATTAATGTTTTAGAATGCCCATCAGATGCTAAGTAAAACAAGTTGGCCAATGATACAGAGTTGGGGTCATTACTGGAAAAAAATGAATACAATATCATTACATATATATATATATATATATATATATATATATATATATATATATATATATATATATATATATATATATTATATAGTTAATTTAAAAAAGTAGTGCTATTACTTGTACTGTATATTACTCGCACTATTATTTATAATTTCTGAGTCCACTTTTGTAATCTTTTTTTTTAAACCACCACTCTTTATCGATTTTAACAGATTTGTTTGAATTTCACACACTAGAACAAGGCCCCCGCTTTGCTTTGCAATGCATTCAGGGAGTTGCAGTCCAGGCTACACTGCTGAAGTAAACCTTGCAGCTGGCGCCACTGCATAGACACACACAACATACTGCTTGCTTCTGAGTTTTACTTGTCCACGTCATTTAGATGTACAGAATATAATATAGCGAGAAAAATGTATTTTTCATTTGATGATTTAATGATGCATTTCATTCAAGATACAATATCTGTAAATATTATTTTTTCACAAAGGGTTCCTATGGACAAAGGAAATGACATTACTTCTTATTCCAAGCAGAGTAGAAATGGATGAAGCATTTCAACGTCCTTCTTGCAGGAAGCAGAAGTTGTGGGAAAGAGTTGCTGCAATAATGAGGAACACGGGGGCTATACAGTTAGGGTTAGGGTTAAGGTTGTGCATGTGACACAAAGTGAAGGAACCTCATGAGCACCTACAGAAAAAATAAAGACAAAAAAATAGTAGTGGGGATGTTTTAAGTGGGATTTTTTGGAAATTATTGGTGAGGCCTTTGGATGTAAGGCTATTAGCAATCCTCCAAAAGAGATGCTTGCTTCATCTTTATCAAATGAGATGCCAGTTGGTTCACCTGTACTTGTAGCTCTGGTGAACCAACTGATAATCCAGTTAAAGTCGTGTATTCTCCTTGCAGCACATCCACACTCCTTGCAGCACTCCCACACTCCTTGCAGCACATCCACACTCCTTGCAGCACTCCAACACTCCTTGCAGCACATCCACACTCCTTGCAGCACTCCAACACTCCTTGCAGCACATCCACAGACCCACACTCCTTGCAGCACACCCACACTCCTTGCAGCACTCCAACACTCCTTGCAGCACTCCAACACTCCTTGCAGCACTCCCACACTCCTTGCAGCACATCCACACTCCTTGCAGCACTCTAACACTCCTTGCAGCACATCCACACTCCTTGCAGCACTCCAACACTCCTTGCAGCACACCCACACTCCTTGCAGCACATCCACACTCCTTGCAGCACTCCAACACTCCTTGCAGCACATCCACAGACCCACACTCCTTGCAGCACACCCACACTCCTTGCAGCACTCCAACACTCCTTGCAGCACTCTAACACTCCTTGCAGCACTCTAACACTCCTTGCAGCACTCTAACACTCCTTGCAGCACATCCACACTCCTTGCAGCACTCCAACACTCCTTGCAGCACACCCACACTCCTTGCAGCACATCCACACTCCTTGCAGCACTCCAACACTCCTTGCAGCACACCCACACTCCTTGCAGCACTCCAACACTCCTTGCAGCACATCCACACTCCTTGCAGCACTCCTCCTTGCAGCACTCCCACACTCCTTGCAGCACACCTCCTTGCAGCACTCCCACACTCCTTGCAGCACATCCACACTCCTTGCAGCACACCCACACTCCTTGCAGTACATCCACACTCCTTGCAGCACTCCAACACTCCTTGCAGCACACCCACACTCCTTGCAGCACATCCACAGACCCACACTCCTTGCAGCACACCACACTCCTTGCAGCACTCCAACACTCCTTGCAGCACACCCACACTCCTTGCAGCACTCCAACACTCCTTGCAGCACATCCACAGACCCACACTCCTTGCACACCCCTCTCTAGCACACAAACTAGCCCCACTCCACTAACAAAAAAGAAAAAAAACAATAATAACGAACCACCAGAATGGTTAAAAAAGTTTGTCGAAGAAAAGAATCTGATTGTTTAAGAGAGGAAAACCAAAAAAAGGAGCAAAAAGAGACTGAACAAAAAAAAAATCGAAATGATCAATAATTTAACTTCAGTTATTAAAAATTGGTGGGTAGACAGAACAGCTAATATATATTGATTAGCATGTGTAGCATAAATATACATTTTGCAAGTATTGCTATTGTATATGTGTTTGATAGGGGTGAGGTGATTGTTAACCATTTTTTTTGTTATTATTGCTTGGTGGTCTTACCAATTTTTTCAAACAGCTATAAATTCTCTCCTTTTGGTTTTTTTCCTCGTTTTTCTATTTAATATATAAAATTGAAGTCATAATTTTTATAACCACCCATCTGTCTTGTCGATTATATATAACTAATCGTATCTACATGTATTATCTACATATTTCATAATAAATGTATCATAACGATATTCCATTATCTATATTTCGGATGATAGATTATATAAAGCATATAACACATTCCTTTGTCGTATTTAAGGTAACATCATTCATAGTTTAGAAATAATCTATAGATAGATACTATCTATCTATCTATCTATCTATCTATCTATCTATCTATCTATCTAATCTATCTATCTATCTATAGTTTAATTAGGGGTTCAATTAAATAATTGAGAACTCGGAACAAAAGCCAGAAGACACAATGGGTCCCCAGGAATGGAGCTGAGAACCACAGGGGCTCTCAATCCTGGTTCTGGGGACCACCTGTCTTGTTTTTTGTTCCAACATTCAATTACTTAATTGAACCCTTAATTAATTTGAGATTTGCACTTACGTATACAATTGTATAAGGAACTTGAACTATATAACTTTTTATAATCTAAACCATTTAAAAAGTCTAAGCAATCAGACACCTTTCTACGTTAGTGTATTATAAGGACTGCTATAGCATCTTGTTTAAGCGCTGCTTCACTGTATTGGTCGTTAAGAGTGTGTTTATGTCATCATCTGGATCATTTTGAAAAATGGTAATTTCTGGGGGTTCATCGCCATGGAGCAAGCAAATATTGTGCAGTACGCAGCATGCTAAAATGACCTTTGCCATTAAGTCAGTCCTATACATATCTAAATATTTAAGCCTCCTAAAGCGCCCTTTGAGAATTCCAAATGCTTGTTTTGATTAATACGTGGCTGGAACTCAAACACCGGTTGAAGCTTTTCTGAGAGCGAATGAGATGACCGTTATCTCTTTATGGGGTCATCAAAAAGGTGTCAAGGGGATATGCTGAATCGCCAAGAAGATGCGTATTTGGCCTCAGTATTGTATCGGTGTAATTTTTTAATTTGCAATACACTGGACTACGTTTCCACATTCTAGCATCGTTTGATGACCCTGGCCAGCCAACAAGCACATCAGTAAATACCATGTTAGCATCACGAACGCTTTGCAACAAAATGGAATGAAACCCCTTGCGGTTGTAATAGCTCGCACTGTCTGTTACGGGCCCTCTAATTGGAATATGTGCCCCATCAATGCATCCAATTACATTCGGGAAACTTCTTGTCCCACAAAGTTCTTGAAACTGTTTGCAGACTTTCAAAGCATTTTTCCCAGTGGGAAAAACAATATATTCTTTGCTTAGATCACTTATTTTTTTACAAAAATGAATAAACGCCCTATGAGCGTGAGTTTTCCCCAACCCAAATCTATCTGCTACCCCTCTAAAAGATTCTTGATTCACTAATGTCCATATGGAAGATAAAACAGTTGTTTCCAGATTCTCTGCTGGCCTCCCTGCTGTTCTTATCAGCCTATCATCTGCCTGATTGCCGAGAAGTTCGATGATGAGCTGAAATAATGAAAGAAAGCGAATAGTAAAAGAGTATAGTGTCTTACAGAAGTAGAATAAGTAACTAGAATGTATCAATATTGAATATTATATAACATTATATAGTGGCTTATAGAAGTAACTACAGTGTGTGGATATTGAATATTATGGCTTGTGCTGTTTTGTCATCGATATGGACATTAGCAAACCAATTGGTTCAGTAGGGGGGTATGGAGATATGTAGGAAAGAAAACTGTTCCTGGTAAGTATATATTTTTTTTAAGCATAGGCTGAGGTGAATACTCAGCAGTGGATTTTTCGTTTCAGAGTAGGCTACAGATTAACGACTTCTGTAACATAATTTCGCACTTTTGCACAAATTTATTTTGTGATTGTAAATAAGCCTATTATTCCTATATAAAGTGTCACAGTGCTTTTTTAATAACATACTGTGACGGCGTGTAGTTTGTTGGGGTGGGAAGAAGAAGACACTGAAAAAGGGATTTCTTTGGCGCCAACAAGTGTTGTTTATTGCTCTTAATAAAATGAACAGGGTGGAGCTTACAAGTGCCGTTGGTGTCTCTTTTAGTAAACAATAGATTTTAGCTCAAACTCTCACTTGAAGCACTCGCTGCCACTCAGCACACAACACACCAACAGACTGTGGTTTAAATACAATGAGCAACCATCGTGAGGCAAAGAGCAGACCTGAATTTTGAACACAATGACAACAAGCAGCACATCACACACACACACACAGTACAGCAAAACACAGCAACACACTTCCCGGCCAAAACAGTAATAGCAGTCCCCCCCTAAATGACTTAATTACTACAGGAATTATCAATTGCCACCCTCTGGGGCAAATGCACCCAGGATATCATTTTATTCATAACTGTTATAAAATGCCTAAATCAAGAATACCCCGATACATTAACATATTATCATTGTAAACATTAACGATACATTGCATAACACATGGGGTAGCCAAATTACAATATGACATACCGTACCTGCACTGAGCTGTGAGAAAGTTTGAAATGAGATTTGTACAGTACAGTGTAACCGATTCTTCCACATAATTTCGCACTTTTGCACGAATCTCTCTATTTTGTGTTTGTAAATAAGCTACTACTGTAGCTGCATCATCTTGCGTTGAGTCATTTATTTCAGGAATACTTAACACTTTTTCTGTGGTGAAAATATCTGAAAAAGCTACTGCAACCCCTGCAATCGCTTCCATTTTTTAATTTTACCTTTCCTAAATACCTGGAAGTGTTGTGACAATAGTAAATTTTTTGTTGAGCCAACACTCAACAATACCGTTGAATGTAGTTACGCACACAATTTATAGGTTTTTGACGCCATGACAACTATGTGTTATTGTTTATATTCAAATATATGATTTATTCTTACGTGATGTAATGCTGTTCCAATATTGTGACATAATTTTTACATCTATCTTTAAATCTGTATTAATTCTAATTCTAATTCTGATTTGGCCTCCCCCTTTTGAATGAATTTTGTTTATTTATATTTATTTATTTATTTAGATGTTATATATTTATTGCAGTTAATTAGTTCATTCTTTTACATTGAGTCCCGCTGGCATAATGGTGTTCAGTCTATTTATCCATTTACTTTCTTTTATTCTTCTATATGTCGCATTGTCTAATTTTAGCTGTTCTAATACTACAAACTTTACATAATTTATGTCATGTCCTTGACTAGTGAAGTGCTGTACTATTGGTTCATTCATTTTGTTTGTTTCTAATTAATGAAAGGTGGTTCTGAACTATTTTATATAAAGTTGTTCCAGTCTCTCCAACATTTTTTATTTCATCACATTTTTCATAATCAACATTGCTATTTTTACAGTAGGTATTAGTTTTTAGTGGATATGTGTTGTTTTTGTGTTTAATTATATTTTTACTTTTACCCATATATTTACACACTTTACATGTACTATTGCAAGTATTTGTTGAACCTATTTTGTCAATTATTCTTTTATGTTTACTGTAAAATATCACCTAAATTAGCTTCTCTTTTGAATGCTACAACTGGGGCCTTAAGAAATACTTTTTTCAAATGTTCTGAATTATATAGAATGCACAAGTGTTTCCAAACTATCTTAGAAATACGGGGACGAATGTTTAGAGTAACTCATTACTAATGGGACTCGTTATTATATCATCATAATGTACAGTATGTTTATTAAACCTTCATTTAAAAATCTGTCTTGTGATTCGTTAAATCACCATCACATGATAGATTATAGTTTGCACTATAGACCCCATTCTATAGTCTTTATGATTCAATTGATAATACCCAGACTCTGCTTTTTGAATCCTTCAGATGCTGTCTGATTATGTTGTTTGTTACGCAAGAAAGCGTACTGAAGACTTGTGGGTAACACTTCACATTAAGTGGCTCTAATGACTGTACATTTACATAGTAGTTACTTAATAAACACATTACACATAATTACAGCGTTATTAGGCACAGTTACATTGTCTTGCGAAAGTATTGACCCCCCCCTTGGCATTTTTCCTATTTTGTTGCCTTACAACCTGGAATTAAAATTGATTTTTTGGGGGTTTGTATCATTTGATTTACATAACGTGCCTACCACTTTGAAGATGCACATTATTTTTTATTGTGAAACAAACAAGAAATAAGACAAAAAAACAGAAAACTTGAGCGTGCATAAGTATTCACCCCCCCCCAAAGTCAATACTTTGTAGAGCCACCTTTTGCAGCAATTACAGCTGCAAGTCTCTTGGGGTACGTATCTATAAGCTTGGCACATCTAGCCACTGGGATTTTTGTCAATTCTTCAAGACAAAACTGCTCCAGCTCCTTCAAGTTGGATGGGTTCCGCTGGTGTACAGCAATCTTTAAGTCATACCACAGATTCACAATTGGATTGAGGTGTGGGCTTTGACTAGGCCATTCCAAGACATTTAAATGTTTCCCCTTAAACCACTCGAGTGTTGCTTTAGCAGTATGCTTAGGGTCATTGTCCTGCTGGAAGGTGAACCTCCGTCCCAGTCTCAAATCTCTGGAAGACTGAAACAGGTTTCCCTCAAGAATTTCCCTGTATTTAGCGCCATCCATCATTCCTTCAATTCTGACCAGTTTCCCAGTCCCTGCCGATGAAAGACATCCCCACAGCATGATGCTGCCACCACCATGCTTCACTGTGGGGATGGTGTTCTCGGGGTGATGAGAGGTGTTGGATTTGCGCCAGACATAGCGTTTTCCTTGATGGCCAAAAAGCTCAATTTTAGTCTCATCTGACCAGAGTACCTTCTTCCATATGTTTGGGGAGTCTCCCACATGCCTTTTGGTGAACACCAAACGTGGTTGCTTATTTTTTTCTTTAAGCAATGGCTTTTATCTATCCACTCTTCCGTAAAGCCCAGCTCTGTGGAGTGTACGGCTTAAAGTGGTCCTATGGACAGATATTCCAATCTCCGCTGTGGAGCTTTGCAGCTCCTTCAGGGTTATCTTTGATCTCTTTGTTGCCTCTCTGATTAATGCCCTCCTTGCCTGGTCCGTGAGTTTTGGTGGGCAGCCCTCTCTTGCCAGGTTTGTTATGGTGCCATATTCTTTCCATTTTTTAATAATGGCTTTAATGGTGCTCCGTGGGTTTCTGATTTTTTTTTTATAACTCAACCCTGATCTGTACTTCTCCACAACTTTGTCCTTGACCTATTTGGAGAGCTCCTTGGTCTTCATGGTGCCGCTTGCTTGGTGGTGCCCCTTGCTTAGTGGTGTTGCAGACTCTGGGGCCTTTCAGAACAGGTGTGTATATACTGAGATCATGTGACAGATCATGTGACACTTAGACTGCACACAAGTGGACTTTATTTAACTAATTATGTGACTTCTGAAGGTAATTGGTTGCACCAGATCTTATTTAGAGGCTTAATAGCAAAGGGGGTGAATACATATGCACGCACCACTTTTCCGTTAATTATTTTTTTGAATTTTTTTAAACAAGTTATTTTTTTCATTTCACTTCACCAATTTGGACTATTTTGTGTATGTCCATTACATGAAATCCAAATAAAAATCCATTTTAATTCCAGGTTGTAAGGCAACAAAATAGGAAAAATGCCAAGGGGGGGTCAATACTTTCGCAAGCCACTGTACAATGTACTTAATGTGTCATGTTTTTTGCATGATATAACCCTAATCCTAACCTTAGCCCAAACCTTATCCCTAACCCTAGCCTTAACTCTAAACCTAAATCTAAACCTAAACTCTAATTTCAACCCTAACCCTAACCCTTACCTATTCTGATACAATTGTGTACTTCTATATATTGTGCAAAACAATTTACATGTTAAGTACATTGTAACTATGCACAATAACATTGTAACTATGTGTACATACACATGTATTTACTATGTAACTACTATGTAAATACACAGTAATTGGAGACGCTGAATGTAGAGTGTTAGCGACTTTTGTTATGGCAACCATTTAGTTGAGACAGCGTACACCTCACAGGTCTGAACCATTTCGTGCTTCTCATGGAGATGTTGTTTCAAAGTGTTTATAGTTACCCACAGTTAGACCTAGGAGATATGTGAATTGAAACTTGCATACAGCTGATGATACACAGAGCTGAAGTATCGGCTTTCATGAAAATAACTTTATCAGCCAAGGGTGTGAATTGAATGTTTTTGTTTCAGCCCATGCTGCCCAAGAGGTTTATCTGTAGGCCTGTAATTAAAACCACCTTTCTATTTTTTTATTTTTTTAATGATTTCATTTTTTTTTTTTGTTGGTGTGTCAAAACCCTAAACAGATGTGTTGTGAATGAAAGTTTAAAACGTGTTGTGATTGATTTAATGAAGCTGTGCCTGTATGGGATTGTTTTAGACTGATCTTAAAGAAGTCCACTCTCAGTGTTTCAGCAGACTTCTAAGCCTTTCAAGTTTTGGTATTTCATTGACTTACAAGTCTATTCTGTGTACCGCTGCACTATGAAGTTCAAATGTGGTGGTATTTCCCTTATTAAAATGTCCCATAGCAATTTGTAAAAAAGCATGATAAAGCATAGGTATGCATTATAAATCACAGAGAGGTAAGGTAAAGTAGACTAAAAAACATTACAAACCAGGGTAAACTGTAGTAAATGCATAGTATAACCATGTGGAAAGCTTTTATAAGGGTAAGACCCCAGTGAACCCTGTTTGAATGATCTAATCCTTTCGAGTCTTTAATTGTTACTTTTTAAATGCTTTGCCATGAGCGTTATGTATATTTCTTTTCTGCTTAGATCACTGTTCAGCGGGCTTACTAACTAATGTCCATTGTCAGCCATTGGGGAGGCTGCTCCTGTGAGTTGGCCCTGGAAATGACCTCAGTGTTGGGGGGGGGTTGCACAAAACAAGGAGAGCTCAACATTCCACCCGAATCAGCACTTGAATATGGCCATTTTTATGTCTGCTTCTATATTCATATAGTATCATATCTGTATTTTTTTTTTTAATCTCCAATATAAATATGCATATATAAATCAAAACACTCACCCATAATTAAACATTTATAGAAATCTATAAAAACAGATGATGCATATATTTCAAACAGTTCAGACACCCATATTTCCACAAATATTTAATGTTTGGTGTGCTGGGTGAGCCCTACAGGTTTGGGTTGATGAAGCCATTTACTCCGAAATTATCATCAGAATATTTTACTGAGAGGGGTGACACACCCATTGAAGTTACAACCCTTGAAATAACCAATCCAGAAATTCAATTCCAGTGGTCTTAGGTAATATTAAATTGTTTATATTTAGTTTTCTTTCATTTAATAGACAGCTTTTACAATAATTATTGACATCTATTTTATAATACTGTTGCTACAAAACAGTAATAAGTGCTATGGCAACTCCTTTGTCAACAGTGCTAAGCAAACTTACAATTGTGTGCAAATTTATTAGACCACCTCAACATGTGTCATTTATATACCTACCTGCATAAAAACCTCAGCTAATGCGAATTTCAATTTTTGGTCAGTAGTCAGTGATATAGAAACAATAGGTGTGTGCTTTAATTCATCTTAAACAACTTCTAAAAATTCTCCTGCATTTTATGGCTATGTGTTCCTCTTCTCTCACTATTTTAAAACCAATTTCATGTGTGTCCTATTAATGTCATCAATTAAATTAGACAATCACTAATTTGCCTATTTTGAAAATGTTCCAATAGTTTCAGTTATTCTGTAGGATAAAGCTCAGTTACACAGTGTAATGTAGCCTGTGTGTAGGTGTTACATCCTGTCTAATTTAAATAGCTTTCTATCAAGCAGCATCAGAATTTAATCAGAGAGAGAGAGAGAGAGAGAGAGACCTCTAGAGCCACCACTGCATACACTACACCTTGGAGCTCGGCCACCCATCCACACTGAAGCCAGAACAAGCCTTGCTTCTGGAAGCTGGCGGGATAAGACTCCAAGCAATACTACACCATATTAGCAAAAACAACACAAAATAAATAGAGAGGTGAAGTTTGGTGAAGCTGAGCGCTTGCTTCCGCTCAGCATTTAATAAATGAACAGACAGAAAATAAAAAGTTGCAAGACAAACAAAACACAGGACATGGCACTTTGTCCAAAACAAAGAGACAAACAAAACGGACTACACAGACAAACACAGTGAGCTGAAATTATTATTTACTTTATGTTTTTAATTTCTTCTCTCTGCACCCATTCTCCAATCACCGAACACACAACCCCGAGTGAGTGAAAACATGTTGCTTTTATGCATATTTTTACGTTTTACCTGCAAGTGAAGTGCTGTGCAATCCTAGTGCCTAAATACAAATATACATTTTAAACACTTGTGCATATAACCCATATTACATCCCGTGTACCAATGACTGTACACCAACAATAACACACTACACGCAACATACAACACAGAAATACATCCAGGGGTGAGGCAACATTGCCACATATACCCCTCCCCCCCCTTGTGCATAGCACACATGGCCTCAATGGCCACCTCCCAACAGGGACTTTAAGGGGCTCATGGGCGGCAATGTTGCCAGTAGCCAGGCTGCTACAGGTCATGCTGTCAGCAGACGTGCTGACAGTGGGGCGAATCTCTCCTCCCGCTGTACCACTGGCAGCGGAAATACTGCCAATGGTGAGGCTGTCAGCAGACGTGCTGACAGCTCCCAGTCTGACTCCTTCAGCCGGGGCAAGTCCAGCAGCGGAAGAGCTGCTGGGGTTGGTGGTCTCCAGACCTTCCCACCTTCACAGCCGGCAGCTCCCTCTGGGGGGACTCCAGCCCCCAGAAATCCTACAGCAAAATTGCTGCTGGGGAAGGCGGTCTCCTGACCTCTCCCCCCTTCTTCATATCCGGTAGCTCCCTCTGGTGGGGCTCCGGCCACACTGACTCCTGTGGCCAAGCAGAGCTGACGGCAACCCCTGGCGAAGCAGAGCTGGCAGTCCATGCAAGTGACCCATGCATCTCTCCTTTGTTCTACCCTGCCGGGTTATATGTATATAGGTGTGTCACACTTCTGTGAGTTCCAGTCCAGCATGTGTGATTAGTAAGAGACTCTAGGGCCTTTCATAACTGAAGCCCTTTTCCTTTAGCAATGCTGGCAGAAGGCTTTCTGTCTCCATGCCAAGTCACAAGCATGTCCCCAAAGTGGATCCTGGCCAGGTTCAATGTTCTGAATAAAGCATGGCTGAAAGCTGGATGGAATCCTTGAAACGTCAATTGCATTGCAGTCCTAGAAATCAAGCCTCGCTTTCTCCCTGTCTGAGGTCACAGCTCTCAAGTGCAAATCCTGTGATTTTCTGCAACAGCATCTTTGCTCCCTTTACTGTTTGCCTCAGTACATGCAAGAGAGTCTTTTCCTTGAAGCCAAGAAAATAGTAATTTAGTAGGGTGCCCAGTGGCTAACACATTAAAAACACCGCAGCTCAGCGTCATGCACGTGTGGATTGATGATTTTGGTTTTGGGTCCACGGGGAGTGATGTAATCAGGAACCAAGGGAAAAAAAGCAGCAACTTTTCATCTATAGAAATGTTTAAATATTCAAGCACCTAGACTATTACAGATTCTCTCTGCGAGGGGCGCTGTTTCTGCCATGTGGGTGAGAGAATGGCTTCAGACTGTTGCTCACCTATCAACACATATTGGTGTGAAAAAAATGATTTATGTACAACTCAGTGATTTCAAACCACAGATTGGTCACAGTCAACTACTCTTGCTCACATACCACAAGTGTCAACATTCCCTTGGCTAGGATACTCATTTTCAATGATGCCTGATGAATGCAATAATGGAGCCAGCAGGACACATTTATCTACCCTAATGATGCATTGCTGGCACCCCTTTATTCCCCAGAGTGGACATGGGAAAATTCCAGATGCTCATCATTCTCCAATTCAAATGTGCTCGTCCTTAGATACTGGTGTAGTGCTTTTAGTCCTGAGTTCTGAAGAGTGGGAAAGCTAACCCAGTGGCTGGGACCACGCATTCCTGATAGAATAAATCTGTAATAAATCCTTCAGAGAGCCCAGAGTAATTCAAGAGTTCATCTGAGACAGCTCCGTTGACCCTGGCACTGCATGAAAGTGTCCACTCAGGACTGACAACAGTCTGGGTGGATAACATAGTCTCTGCTCTATACAGTGAGATATTACAGCCTTCTCCTCTCTATAATGTTTGGCCTCATACAGACGCACTGTAGCTGTCACACACAAGGGGGTCTGTTTTGTATTTAAACAGCGGCGGATCTCAATAACTTTGCCCTAAAATGTATAAATCCGATTGTCTGAAGACTTTATTTCGCTGTCGGCTTATTGCGTGTAGTCATTGAAAAAATGTATATATATTTAGCGTGCCAGATTATTTCCTCCGCTCTGCACTGGCCGAGCCTGTCTGTGCAGTTTGTAATAGTGAAGGTATGAAATGCCTTTCATCCCTTTCAAGCGCTGACTATGACCAAGTTTACTGCTGTATACCACAATACAGTCTCTCAGAGCGGAGTATGAATCAAAAAGCTATTTTAATGCAATCAGTACACTATTATAATTTTTTTTTTAATGAATTGTATTTGGAGACATGCAAGATTTTCTTACAAATGCTAATATGAAAAAAAAGATATTGCTCCTTGTGTTTTTTAAATACCTTTCTAAGAGGTCCCCCAGTCACTCAATTCTGATGAGAACTGAGGACTGTGCTCGATGGCTATATTGTACATTATATCATGTTCTGCATTCACTGTGATGCACATGTTGCCCATTGTATGCATTCTTACTAACCTGTGCCACCCAACACTGTAACAGAACCCCCCACCACCACCACCACCAACACCACCACCTCAAAATGGTACAGAAACAAAACATTGAAGGGAGTAAATCACATTGGTGGATCTCCACAAACATACTGTACTGTGATTTGACTGATCACATAACCTTTTTGGAAATGATCACCTGACCATGTTTTGTTTGCAATTCCCTGGGCAGAGTGAAGTTGTTCTGTGATTCCCGGCTTTGTTCTTCTTTGTTTGTATTTCTCAGTCAGAATCCCTTTGTGGAATTACAGTATTATAATACATTGCCTATATCTAGGCAAGTCATTTGTGACAAACCTCCAGCAGTTTTGAAAATAATACCTTCCTGACAGGACTAGTTTTCCTAGACAGATGCAGCACAAACAGTTCAGAGTTTGTATTTTCTGCTCACTTATTTAGATTTTTAGCTGTTTTCCAGATCCAAACTGTTTTCCAAAGAGTTTATTTTTGTAACAACAATAACAAAAGTTTTTGTTTTTTTTCTGCACACTTTTTTTAGGTTTTAATGCTGGCAAAAATGAAAAAGTTATTCTGCACCGTGTTTATGCCCATTATTGTTAGGTTACTATAGTAATTTCAGTTCTTCAACTATGCCCTTGCCTTGATTTTGACATTTTCTTTGACAGAAAGAAAGCATGACCTCAACTTTCAGTATGTGCAAGTCATAGCATACCTGAGTTCTTATAAAAATATTGTTGGGAATGCTGAGCAGCCACAGAAAATCTGAAATGAATCATCAACAAAAACATGTACCTGCCTTGCAATGTGCTAGTGTTGTTCTACTGGAAAATATCCTTAAGCAGTATTTAATTTATTTCCATCATTTTCAATAGTGTAGTAAACACTGCCCAGCCCTTTATTAGGACCTGTACCTAATACTGTGTTGCCCTGTGTTACAGCCTTGACATGGCATAGAGATGAAAGGTGGCTCAAGGGATCCATTCAGTCATTACCATTTCGCATAAGTGGTGCAGACAGGTAGGCAGAGAATCTAATGACACATGCATAGTTCAAGTTCATCCTTACATGATCATTTAGATTGAGATCTGTAGATTGTGCTCCTCAAGCTATTCTGCATAGGTGCATTATGGTCTTGAAAGCAGCCATAGCAAAAGTGCAGCCCTGTTGGGTGGACTTGATCCGTAGCAATGCTTAATAAGCAATGGCATTTGTTGGGCCTGCCAGAGTAACGAAGGGCCCTGTGGTATACCAAGGGAATGTGCCCCGCACTTAACAAGGAGGACCCATGATATACCAAGGGAACACGCCCTGCACTTAACAAGGAGGACCCATGATATACCAGGGGAACATGCCCCGCACTGTAACAGGTAGGTACTTACTACTTATTATTATGTACTTTTTCACTTTCATTTTTTAAATATTTCATTTTATTTAAGAAATTGATCTGGAACACGTATTGGGTGCTAAGTTTGTATTAGTTCTTTGTTTTATTATTTTTATCCTTCCTTTCTATTTTATTTGAATCGGACTGCATCACTTTCTCCAGTCATCAATATTCCAATCTCCGTGCTGTTTACACCACTGCAGCACTTTCTTCTTGGTATCCAAGATGAGTGCTTTTTGCAATGTTTTTCTCCAACTACAGCAGGATAGAGATGGGTCAGGATTCCCTGCATTGAACGTTTCTGTCATCTGAGCTCCCATTGGACCCCCTCTCTACTTGTCACTAACTGTTGCCAGCTACAGCTGTCTCTCTTGGCGACCGCTGTCATTTTACCATTGCTTGTAGCAGTCTATCAATGTGACTGGCCTTGCTACTGTAGCACCTGCTCAACGTGCAAATTACCAAATGTGAAACTGTATGAAAGCCATTCCATAATGACAGTTTATAGCATAAAAAGGCATTTCAATAAGCCTAAAGCTGTCACTGTTTCAAGTTTTCTGTATGGTATTCATCAGTTTTCAGCTACTATCATTTTGGCCCCTGGTGAACAAATAAAGTTAATATTAGACATATGGAACTGCTGTGATAAAAGTATTCATTCTGATCCAAGCTTATAATGAATTTCTTCAAAAAGGAATTTTTACTTTGCTTTCAAAAGTTATGGTATTCAGACTTTAGAATAACATGAGTTTTCAAAAGGGGGATGAACCCATCCTAATGATGCAATGTAAATATGAACAGCTTCTTAAGTGTTGACTGTTTTTGCACATTGAGCAATACAAACCCTTATATAATCCCTGCTATTTTACCCAGGGGATGTCCTAATTCTTATTTATTGGTATTTACATTTTCATTATTAAGAAATTGATGGTGCTAATAGTGGCATAATGTTCCAGATTTACTTATCTAATAGTGGCCATCTGGATTTACAACAGATGTAACTGGAGCGTTCGACTGGTCATGTTGCCATGTTACAGCATTGCTTACATCGTGTTTATACAGTCTCCTGGAGTAACAAAGTAGGGAATTATTGTTTTCATGAAGTGCTCATAATGGCTTTGCCCCCAGTATTCCAGCCTTAGATGTCATTTTAGAAAAACAGACCCCTTTCAATCAAAGCACTATAGGTTTCCTTTGTTTCTCCGCAATATATTTTCACCCGAAGCCCCAACAGCTCATCTTTGAAACCCTTTCTAGACTAAATCACCTGTAATCCCCAGGCTGTAAGACATCCCACACAACTGCAATGAACAGCATTCTGTTCCCAACACCACATGGTCGCAGTCGCAAGGCTTCATGTATGCAACGCTCTGACGTCAAGTCCTCAGAATTCCTTGCCAGCTACGACCAATATAAAAACATGTGTGCTGACCAGGCAGGCCTGTATTGAAGACCACCTGTATTGAAGAATCACCTCTCTGTGGCCAGTTGAGGTTGGGGGGGGGGGGGGGGGGGGGGTTATAAATCAAGTCGCTGTGGGTGTGACATGACATTCACACATTTACACGTTATTAACAAGGTACAGCAGTTTATTACATGTTGAATTACATATGGGCTGCAATGAGGTTATATTTGGTAATACTTTAATATAGATCACAGAATAATTAAGGGATAACTGCTGTGGTGTGGTATGATGTAATAATGGAGTCACTAAAACCAGAGGCCAGGGGATGAGAGTATTATTTGAAAGAACAGAGTTCGGTTATTACCGAGGAACACGCCACAGCAATACCGGCATCGCTATTATAGTACGACTTTTAAAAGTTGTTTATCTGCTTACCACTGCAATAATTGTTGTACTCCACTGAGTTAAATGTTTGAGAGCAGGGCTCAGGCATGTGTAAAGTGTTTAATCAAGAAGCAGTGCTTTTATAACAGGTGTCATTACTCGTTAAGAAGGGTTATGCTTTATTTGCTGTTCCTTAATTGAGCAATAACAGAACAGCTGACCTCCATACAAACAATTGGAGAGCACTGTTCCATTGTTGTATAATATAATGTATATTATAGGAGGCTGTGTGGTCCAACGGGCTTGTAACCAGGAGGTCCCCTGGTTCAAATCCCAGCTCAGCCACTGACTCTGTGCTCTGTCTTTTGGGTGAGATGTTGTTGTAAGTGGCACTACAGCTGAAGCATAGTTCTCACACCCTAGTCTCGTATCTTGTGAAGCGCTTTGTGATGGTTGTCCACTATGAAAGGCTCTTGTGATGAGTCAAAGGGGTTTCGGTCTGCAATTCAGCCTCCCAACAGTAGAAGGCATCAAACCAACTCGGGACTTCCCTTACCAAGGTCTTGTGACCATGACAAAAGTCATCTTTTTGAGGGGCGGCACCTTGGTGAGGGGCGGAAGTACGAGTATGTAAATTCCAGCCACTGGAGTCAAGTGAAATTAAGGATACCTGTCAGTTTGGGATTGGTGATCCACTGACTACCGGGGTGGGGTTTGCATACTAAAGGGAACGTGCTACTGTGTTCGGGGTTGGTCCTAAGGAATAGAGGCGGGGGAAAAAGGCTGGAGGGAAGTACATGGGAGTTTGGACTGTGTCACGAACGGAGGCTTTACTAACTTGGCTCTTTTCTGTTTTTATTCCTTTTTGTTTTATTTTTGGATTTAAGCAGAACGCGAAGAGGACTAAGAGGCTTCCGTTCCTTTATTTTTGATTACTCCAGCACTCCCTCCCTCACATCCTTCTTTATTATTTTTCTTTTTTCCATGTAATATTAAATAAAATTTTAATTTTTACACGTAAATCACTGTCTGGAAAATCCATTTTTACCCACACACCTCACAGCTCTATATAAAAATAAAGACTAAGACTATATAATAATATGAAATATTATAACATTCGTATGACATATAATGGCAAATAATGTATTTGTATTTGCTCCCCAATTTGTAATGTCCAATTATTTTCTCCCCTCATCACAGGAATTCCCCACACAGCTCATGAGAACCAAAGGCTCAGTGGGAGTCCTCTGATCCCATGGCCAAGCCAGCTTCCTCTTTTACACCCAGTAACTCAAGAGCAGATGTCAGCGATCTAGTGGCTTTTGGAGGACAAAGGCCAGACCTGTAGGTGTCCATTCTGAAATCACTGGGCACCTGGCCAGCAGGTTTTGCTGTAGTGTAATGAGGAGAAACAGTCCCTGACGGTTTTGCTTCCCTAACCTAAGGTGGAGCCACAGCCAATGCAATGCTCCCCTTGGAATAACCAACGAAGACTGGTGACTTTGCACAGCCAGGACTCAAACCTGCACTCCCCTGATTGTATGACTTCACACTACACATCACACAGCTGCACTTTTGCCAGATTAGCTAGTTGGGGACCCGCTGAACTGTATTTACATGCAAGATTTTGGGCTGACACATGGCAGAGGAAATTAATGTGAATAAATGCAAAGTCTTACACAAAGGGCAAAAAACATTAGAGGCAAGTAGAGCATGAATAGTAATGAAATACAAGAGGCTATGTATGTAAAGGACTTGGGGGTAGTAGTGGATGAATCCCCACTCCTGCCAGAAGGGGAGGAGTCCCTGCCGCCTTCACTGCCAGAAGGGTAGGCACCCCTGCCGCATTCGCTGCCAGAAGGGGAGGAGCCCCTGCCGCCTTTGCCAGGAGCAGAGCAGCAGGAGCTGCCTCTGTCTTCACCACTACCAGGAGAAGAGCAGCAGGAGCTGCCTCTGTCTCCACCATCACCAGGAGCAGAGCAGCAGGAGCTGCCTCTGTCTCCACCACCACCAGGAGAAGAGCAGCAGGAGCAACCTTGTACTTGGCTTGATTCATGCGTCCTTCACAAAGACAAATCTGCCCGATTCCAGCCTTGCTGAAGCACCTCCAGATCCTCACCGATCCTCCACCACATTTCACAGTGGGTGCGAGACACTGTGGCTTGTAGGCCTCTCCAGGTCTCCGTCTCACCAATAGACGACCAGGTGTTGGGCAAAGCTGAAAATTGGACTCATCAGAGAAGATGACCTTACTCCAGTCCTCTACAGTCCAATCCTTATGGTCTTTTGTAAACCTCAGCCTGGCTCTTCTTTGCTTCTCATTGATGAAGGGCTTTTTTATAGCTTTGCACGACTTCAGCCCTGCCCCTAGGAGCCTGTTTCAAACCGTCCTTGCCGTGCACTTCACCCCAGCTGCCATTTGCCATTCTTTTTGTAGGTCACTTGATGTCATCCTGCAGTTGCTGAGTGACATTCGAATGAGTTGGCGGTCATCCCGGTCAGTGGAGAGTCGTTTTCGCCCTCTGCCGGTCTGTAGCTTTGTTGTCCCCAATGTGTGCTGCTTGACCTTGTTCTTATGATCCGCCGTCTTGGAAATTTAAGGATGGAAGCAACCTGACGCTCACTGTATCCCTCTGCCAGTAAAGCCAGAACTGAACCCTTCTTTTCCTCACTCAAAACTTTCCTTTTCAACTCTTTGGGCATGGTCAAATACTTTATACTTTATACTTATACTTTTCCTCATTAAATAAGATTTAAACTTACTTACAGAGCTGTATATATATATATATATATATATATATATATATATATATATATATATATATATATATATATATATATATATATACAGCTCTGGAAAAAATTAAGAGACCACTGCAAATTTTTCTTAAATCAGCATCTCTACATGTATGGCAGCCATTCCATTCCAGTGTCTGTTGAATTCCAACACAGGCACACCTCATTCTACTGAATGAGGTACTGATTAGGGGATCACCTGAACCAAATCTTATTTAACGAGGAAAAGTATAAAAACCACTCCTGCGGTCATCACTATCCTCTTGGAAAAGTATTCAGACCCCTGACCAATTCTCTCATATTACTGAATTACAAATGGTACATTGAAATTTTGTTCTGTTCGAATTTTTTTTTTTTTAAAACACTTAAACTCAAAATCAATTATTGTAAGGTGACATTGGTTTTATGTTGGGAAATATTTTTAAGAAAAATAAAAAAACTGAAATATCTTGCTTGCATAAGTATTCAACCCCCACACATTAATATTTGGTAGAGCCACCTTTCGCTGCAATAACAGCTTTAAGTCTTTTGGGGTAAGTATGTACCAGCTCTGCACACAGTGTAGGAGTGATTTTGGCCCATTCTTCTTGGCAGATTTGCTCCAGGTTGTTCAGGTTGGTTGTACGACGCTTTTGGACCACAATTTTCAAATAGCGCCACAGATTCTCAATGGGATTGAGATCAGGACTTTGACTGGGCCACTGTAGGACATTCACCTTTTTGTTCTTGAGTCACTCCAATGTTGCTTTGGCCTTGTGCTTGGGATCATTGTCCTGCTGAAAGGTAAATTTCCTCCCAAGCTTCAGTTTTTTAGCGGACTGAAGCAGATTCTCTTGCAGTATTTTCCTGTATTTTGCTCCATCCATTCTTCCTTCAATTGTAACAAGATGCCCAGTCCCTGCTGATGAGAAGCATCCCCACAGCATGATGCTGCCAACACCATACTTCACTGTAGGGATGCTGTGTCTTGAGGCAGTGTTAGGTTTGCGCCACACATAGCGCTTTGAGTTTTGGCCAAAAAGCTCTGTCTTGGTCTCATCTGACCACAAAACCTTTTCCCACATCGCAGCTGGGTCACTCTCATGCTTTCTGGCAAACTCCAGACTAGCTTTCAGATGGTACTTTTTGAGTAACGGCTCCTTTCTTGCCACCCTCCCATACAGGCCAGTGTTATGCAGAGCTCTTGATTTGGTTGACTGGTGCACCATTACTCCACTCCCAGCCATTGAACTGTAGCTCCTTCAAAGTGACTGTTGGCCTCTCTGTGGCTTCTCTCACAAGTCTCCTTCTTGTTTGAGCGCTGAGTTTTGAGGGACGGCCTTTTCTTGGCAGTGCCTGGGTGGTGTGATGTAGCGTCCACTTCCTGATTATTGATCCAACTGTGCTCACTGGGCTATCCAAACACTTGGATATTATTTTGTACCCTTTCCCTAATCTATGCATTTGTATTACTTTATCTCTAACTTCTGTAGAATGCTCTTTGGTCTTCATTTTCCTTCAGATTCATAACCTTACCAATGATCCTTCAACAGTGGGATTTTTATCCAGAAAATGTGACAGCAACTTTAATGGTTCACAGGTGGAGGCCAATGGTAAGGTAATAGTGTCCTCGTTAGGGCAATTTCTTTCATCGGTGCAAACTGGGAGCTTCCACAGCACAGGAGTTGAATACTTATGCAAGCAAGATATTTCAGTTTTTTATTTTTCCTAAAAATATTTCAGCAACATAAAACCAATGTCACCTTACAATAATTGATTCTGAGTTTCAGTGTTTAAAAATAAAATATCAAACAGAAAGAAATTTCAATGTACCATTTGTAATTCAGTAATATGAGAAAATTGGTCAGGGGTCTGAATACTTTTGCAAGCCACTGTGTACACACAGACAGACAGACAGACAGACATACACACACACACATACACACCCGTTTTTTTATCTCTACTGGACCTGGCAGCCACCAATTCCTTCGTTTTGTACAAGACAGGAGATAGTTCATCTTGAAGTTGGCCACAGCACTTCAGCGGAAACATTTCACTCAGAAAAATACAAAGCTGCAGGCTGCAGCAGCTCAACCTGGTGTGTGTGTTAATCTGTCAATCGGAGCAGCCCTAATATATATTACACTGTGGCAAAGTGGTTGGTAAGGGGAACAGATGTCGCGGTGATGCGGTGCAGGAGTGATGAACAGACAACAGTGATTCAGTGAAAAAAAAGTGCTTTTATTTGTAACACAGGTCTGGTGACCATCAAATAATAAATCCCCGGCTATACACAACGATGTGTAAAGTGCGTGGATAACAAAGCAGGGCACAGTCCCGAACAAAAACGAACGCACGGTCACCAGTCCTGGATGAGTGCAGACGTGCTTGTGGTGCGTGAAGACAAGGGAATGTTGTGACTGTTCTGTGCAGTGGTGATCCGGATTGTGCTGACCCTGGTCGACAGCTCCGGATAGGTGAGTTAACTGTCTGGTGGTGCAAAACGCAGACAATTACAAAACAGACAAAACCCAAAACACAATACACAATACGCTCTTCTCTTTCTGCACGAGAGCTCCTCTCTCGTTCCTTCTCTCTGCTGAGCTTTTACCCAAACGAAGGAAAAGATCAGCGTTACCCTGGTCCCTATATGTAATCCTGCATGATATCTAGGTAAACGGTTGCAGCTGCCTTATTACTTGCAGCTGCCTCTTGTTTACCTTTCAAATCAATACAGTCTTACAACAGAGTCACGCTTCTTTCCAGGCTGACCCACTTCCCCGACCCAGAAACGAACTGTCAGGCCAGCCCTTCCAGATACTTCTCCTCTCGTTCTTTAGCGCCCTCACAGGTCGGGAGGAAGATTCATCACCAGAACTCATCTTTCCGTCACATACACTTTTAGACATTTCCCCTGTTGAGGGGAATTGAAGCAGTGAGGGAATGTAATTGGACTTTGTTAATTGGGGAATAATAAGGGGTAACATAACATGAAGAAACAAAAGAAGCATGGCCTGTTCTAAGCAAGACTACAGCCAGTAGATGCATCTAAACCCATGCTTTGGTTTAAGCACTCAGAATAACTGAACCCCTCATCAGATGAATGAAAAATAGTGTATGATGAATATTCTTTTGAAGTCGAGTACAGAGTAGGAGAAATACCCATACTAACACAATTCTAATCCAGTACTAAATGAGGAAGAATCAGAAATGTGGCCTGTTTTCACAAGCATTATTTTGACAGGTGAAGCATTTTTCTGAATTTATGCTCAGGGTTGTCTAGTGTCTGCTGAAGTTCAGGAGAATCAGATGAGCTACAGGAGTGCAAATCGTTTTGAAAATGGGTGCTGAACTATTTAGAAAGAGGTGCTAACTGGTCAAACCCCATCCCATTCAAGCCCCATCCTCTGCTCTTCAATACGTGTTTAATGTTATAATTGTGACAGGTTTCTGCAGTTCAACTTCCCACACGACACAAACTTTCTCTGCTATGCATGATGGTGAGTGCGAGTGGTTCCCATGAGTAGCCAAAACCCAATGCCAAACTATCAACATGTATGGTTCTTACAAAACAATCATTTTAAAACATTATAATTAAACATGTTTACTGGCGGCACAATTTAATATTGCTGGCGTTATATGAGGTACCCTGGTGCGAGAATCTAGCACCAAATTTGCACCCTAGCTGGCTAGTCCCAGTGCCAGCTCCTGTGAACTTCTTTCTGTTTGTTAAATCTCCTTCTACCACCAAAGGGTGTGGATTAATTAAAGATTTGTGGATAATTTAATATTATGTAAGATTTTATCTGACAGAGGACAAATTATCTTATGCAGTCTCATTAGGTTTTATGGTTTCTGGCTGCAGTATAAAACATTTCTATTTTATATGAACAGACACTATATTAAAAATCAGACTTCTTGGTCTTAAATTAACTTATTTTTTGGTGATCTTTTTTATTATTATTTTTAGCAATGGCTTGTATTTCTTTGAGCTCAGTTGGTGCGGAAACAGTCAGCCACAGCTGTCGCTGAGACAACATTTAATAAAAGGCTTGGTTTCATCACAAAGATATTTTCAATTTTCTGAATGCTGAAACATCCAAAGGCATATGCCTTGAAATATTTCAGAATGAGTAATCGATTAAAGGAATAATTAAAAAAGCCTAGATGTTGGAGTAATACTTCCTAGTCCCAGATACAATTACAGTATCATGTAAGGGTTAAGGTATTAAAGAGAGGCTTGAGAGGAGAAGGAGAGAAATACTACCCAGCTGCAACCTTCCAGGATGACATTATTGTAGCAGTGCATTACCCTGATGAAACCCCAAACAGAACCATTAACAGTCACTACAATAGAAACGCAATGCCTGGATGTAGTAGCTCACAAGTGCTCCTGATACAGTTGAACACTAGCACTGCAATATGGAACCACAATACAATACTGCAATAGATTACCAGTAATGTATACGGTTCATAACATTGCCTGTATGAAATTAGAAACCTCAGAACATTGATCCACTAATCAGGAAACTCCATGGCAGGGCACTACCATATAGTAGACGACCACGAAACATTGGATGAAATATCTAGCTATAGAATAAGTGAAACAGAATAAAAAGTGACTAAACATTTAAAGCAGAGAATTAAAAAGTTTACTTGTTTCTAATCGCATTAAAACCCTGATTGTCGGACATCATCTGTAAAGTAGCTTCCTCACCTACAGCTCTTATTTTTCAGACATGGTCAACTGCTAATTTTAATATTGCTTTAATCTTACCAGTGTGGTAACATTCTGCTGAAATTTACCATTTACCAATTTAATAGTGTATCTTCCTCTAACTAAGTTGCTACAGTAGTTTTGTACCGTTAGAATTATTTTATGCCTATCAGAAAATGTGCCTTTGCATTTGCACTTGGTTCTGTGTGTTTAACAGCTTGGCCAAAAAAATTGCAGTACCAAATAATAATTGAACAGGTGTAGAAACTTGCAAGGAGAAAGTAGGGCCGTGCCAAGCAACGAGTACAAACGAATATTTGTGATGAGTATAGCCATTTTTTTTACGTACAAGTAATACACAAGTAATTTTGCAATTACTCATAATTTGGATTAAAAAATATATGTCAAAAAAAAATTAAAAAAATGACAACTGGCAATCTCAGTTCTTTCACTTCAAATTCCTACTTACATCCACATTGGGAAAGGCTATACTTTCCAAAAACACAAACTATTTAAAGATTTAAAAAAAAATTAAAAATTTAAACAAAGTTTAAAGTATTGTATATAGAAACTTTTGTCGATGCATAAAGTCACAAGCCCCCCCCCCCCCCCCCCCAATGTAGGATGTGTCCTATCTATGTCCACATATGATCTCAGTCAGTCACATGGTTTAATGTCAGTCGCAGGGGCACGTCACTTTAGTAGAGTCAACCCTGTTGAAATGTGTTTCAGAGAAGAACGTCCACCTGGCTCTCCCTCTGCTTCTGTTAATAAGTGTTTGTTGGATCCAAGTGTGTGTTCAGCTGCTTGACAGGATGTTTGCGTAGGAAATGATCACTTCTGGTCCCAGTGCATCCTCTCCGTTCTCACTTTGGATACAGCTTGCTTCATCGCTGTAACAACAAAATGCATGTGTGTTCCACAAGGCTTTCCCAGAGGTTTCCCAGAGGTTTCCCAGACCTTTCTCTTGTGGTTTAGCATTTAAGAGATTTCCCACAGACAGACGACAGGCATTGAAGCGATGATTGGTTAATTAATCGTCTGGCAATGCACAGTGGAAAGTCCTGCTTTGGTGAAGGCAGCAAGTTCATAACATTTTAATTGGCTTCTGACAGCCAACTGTGACACCAATTGTTGAGGTTTTAATTCCATTAGATCAGTACAGGTCAAACATTCATATGGTTTAAAGGTGATAAGAAGTAGCACAGGAGCAGGGTTTTTTTATTATTGTAATAGGTCGTCTTCGCTATCAGTTCTGACAGGGTATTGTTTTAAGAACTTGAAATATATTAGCACTGGCAAGACACACCTCACTCATTTATTTTACTTATCTTAACTAATGTATCCAATCTCCTCTGCCTTCTTCCTCTTAAATCAGAAATGTAGTCTCTATAATCCCTGCTTTGAATTTTCATAGCCAAGTAAAAATATTTAGAGGAAAATGTGTCTAGTTACCAGTTGAAAAAATGACTCTGTGGTGGTTGAGACCACCTCACTCATTCCCCTGACCTGACCTGCGCTGGATTTGAACTCAGCCCTCCAGTGGTGAAAGACATGAGAAGCTTATGGTTCAGCCAACAGCTCCCTGTACCACGTAGTCTATGTGTTAAGGGATAATCAAAACAGTGGATAAGACTGCTTAGACTTGCTACAGCAGTATTTTTTTTTTTCATATTTCCACATACTAGTAGTACTACAATGGGATGAACTAATGCATACTGATAATTCTTATCAGTACCAGACATATGTGCTGACATATTATAACTCTTGTGTAATATCTGTTCCAAATCCATTATGTTACCAATGCTGGTATTGCTGTGGTCTGCTTTCTTCATTAACGGTTTCCATTACATGGTAGGTGTTAAAACTTCATGCTGATATTGGACTCAGCTGGACTCTGTTAAACAAATGAGTGTTTAAAATGATGGCAAAATGTATTACTGTACCATTGGGGGCCAGAGTCTTAACCCATGGGGCAGAGGAACTGCTGGAAAAGATCTGCATCATTATATAGAGATAAGGACTGAGGACCGGACTCTGGTTTCCAGCTCTAGAGACCAACACATTGTCTGCTGTGCCGAAATACCAAAACCCCTTTAGACCTGTTTTTATTTGTTTAATTTCTTTTTCACTTTTCAGCTCAAACACAGCTTGATTACACAATTTGAAGCCACCTTGGCAAATGCAGAGAGGATACTGATTCTAAATACTAGAGTTTGATTTCCTTAGCAAGTAATAGCTGGAGCATGTCTGTTTGTATCTAGCTCACAAAGTGACATGCAGGGCAATTTTAAAGATAGCAGGAAGGTAAAATCATAGCACACTTACATGTAGCACACTTGCTGTAGTTGGAGACCTACTGTTTTTTGCATGTGGTCTGGCACAGCTGTTTAGTATCTAAGCTTCATCTGTTTTTGTGGTAGCAAGCCAATTTCTTATGGGTGTAACTGTAACATACAATATCTCTGCCACAGCACTTATTGGCATACTGTATGAGTGAGCGTGTGAAGAAAGAAAGAACACAGACTGAAGCAGTTCTGTCCTGAAGTTGGAGCTCAGCTGTTCACACTGTCGCTGGCCTTCAAAGCTCTCCATTCTGAGATCATCAGCATTTCTGAACTGGATGATAATCCACGCAAACTAAACCAAGACTGTGATCCATACTTGTAAATCTCTGTATTAAACAGTCCTGCATTGTTATTAAATCTAATTATGAGAGAGAGGCAGACAGAAGGCTTCTCGTTTTCCCCCACAAGCTCTTGTGACAATTTTATTCATGAACAAAACAGCAATACTAACAGTAGTGACACAGAGACTGATGAATCGAGTTGCCACCATCTATGCATTTTCCACAAAGTTAAATGTGAGATCTACAAAGTAAAAGTAGAACACATTAGCATTTACTGTGCTATAGCTGTGTGTACTTTCACATAAGCAATTTTGCATCTGCTGAGTGTAGACACTGAGTTTAGCTCTTGTAATACCACAGACTGGGAGCGCTGCTTCGGTTCAGGCTTGACATAAATAGTGAAAGTTACTGGCCTGAGCAGGTAGTTTTTTGGTCGTCAGTCTGATCAAGTCATCAGTATATTGTATCATAACTGTTTGCTCTTGAACAATTCAACAAAGTTTCCAATGTCAAGAGCAAGTGTGGGAAAATATTAACTATGACTTTTGCTGATTTCTTTTTTTTTAACCCAGATTTATAGGAAGCCCTTGTTATAATAGAGCAGTTTGGGTTTGCAATGAAGTCCAGATGATGGCCATGCTTTAAGGTTGCTTAAGTATAATCTGGTTCTGGGTTGAGATTACACTGGCTATAAAATGTTACAAAAAAGAAAAGTGGGCAGTGGAGAATTGGAGAGCTGGAGAGTGGAGGCTTGTATTATGACCCACAGATGGGCTGTCAATGTGAAGTCTAAAATACAGTGATAAAGCTTTTATTTTTGAGCAAGAAATTATTGCCTTATTGAGGTTAGGTTGTATTTATTTGTTGTGTATGTAGAATTTAGTTTATTTATTAAATAATTTATTTATTTAAATCATTCAACCAGAATAGAGTTCTAAAAATATTTCTGAACTCCTTAGTTTGTTGGATTTTGGAAATTTGGCATCCACATTATTAAATCTATAAATGGCTTCTCTGGGACAGGTTATTTTATTTTGTTCCAGAGTGAAGTTTCTACACTTTCCTTCTAAAAAGCCAAACCATTAATATAACTGAGCACACATATAGGCGTGCTGATGCTAAAGCTGCTCCATAACATAGTCAATATTGCAACCCTGTTGTACAATATTAAAATAGTTTCCTGATTTCAATGTACCTGTTGACTTTGGTATCAAAATCAATGTATTTATTCCAAACTTTTAATTTTTTTTTTTTTTTTTACATTTTGGTTTCTTAGGAAAATCTGTCAGGTTTTAGATGGTAATTGATAACACATCTTTGCCACTGTGGCAGGCTGGCGAGTAGATAGAGGCCCAGAGACAGTCTGTAGTTCACAATAATAAAACTATAACTATTCAAAAATAACTATTTTATTATAAATAAACACAAAATAAACATGCACAAGGGCAAAATAAAGGGATTTAAACACAAATAAAGCAATACAAAAACAAAACTTGCAAAAATAAGGTTTCCAGGCTGGGCAATGCCTTCACTGGATTCACAAATACAAAAACCCACAAACACCAACCTGCTTCCTCAGCTCCCTCTTCCCAAATGAGAAGCAGAGACCTCCTTTTATGTCAGGTGGCTGGGCGCTGAATGATTGTTAATTAACCTAATCAACTAATCAACCCCAGCCACCTAAACATAATAAACCCAGGCAGGTAGGGGAAATTAACCCCATCCCTGCCAATTTAAAAAGGGCAGAGCTTTGCTCTGCCACAGCCACATTGATTGAAGTGACTTTACAATGCCTGGACACTTTATTAGGACCTGTTTCTTTGGTTGGGACACAGAGGATCAGGAGGATGAATATATGGTTTAAGTTCAGTCCAAATATGTTCAATTGGATTGGGATTATGGGTGTCATGAAAGATGCCTGAATTGAAAGAATTTCAAAGGGATGAGGTATGTGTTTTTATTTGAAAATAAAGACCTTTCAAGGAAGATCTTCTTACAGGTTACTTATTATATTGTATTCTTTTTATGGAGCAAAATCTGGAGCCGACAGACAAGTGGGTATTTTTAAAAGGCAAACGATTCATACAACCTGAAGAGAACAAGAAAAGAATAGTCAGGTATTAAGAGATACATTTTTTAAATGGTCTTGTCTGTCTGCAGTGTTTTGATTAGCCTTTGGTTTCAACTCTGACCAATAGAAATTGCCACACATTTTCTTGTAATAAACTCAAGTTTGGAAAAGGCCTTTATATACCATTGGATGACTGTTAACACAAATGAACTGTAAGTCACTTCTCTTCCCTTCATTAACCTTGTATATTGAAGCAATCCATTGCTAGGTGTTAACAAACCAATTATATAAGTTGTGGTTATGGATGAATTGCTGTTACCACAACAACATCATTCATGTGGGCTTTAGGAACATTTAAAGAGTGTGTGTGAGTATTTATAGTGATGTCATAGCCCAAAGAGTAAAGAAATCCAATATTTCCAGCTGGGCCAAGGCATGTAGATTTATATAACGGTATCATTAATTAAGTGAGAGGGAGTGAAGGCAGTTTAGGCAAAAATGTTGTTTTAAAGAGCCGACATCATCCAGGGCACACTAAAAGAAAATGAGGAACTAGGCAGGGACTTGGCGCAGGTTGTGTGTGGTTGATCACGCATGCTGTCATTCCGTGCAGTGTGAGAAATGCTGTGACAAACTTGGTTTCATGGGTGTACAGCACCATATCAGCTTAGGCCATAGACTAAGGCATTAGAACATCTCTACAGCCTACATTATTTTGGCTGGGGCTATGGCGTTTCCGGTGCTGTGGTCTACGTTGGTACTACTGAGCATCTTGCTATGGCAGGCTAACTTGTAAAGTTAAGAAATCTGGGGCCTAGGTATCTGGGGCCTGTTTCGCAAAACTTTTCTAAAGTTAGAAGCTGGAAGGCTGCTAAATCAAGACAGAGAACAAGTAACAAACTAAACTAAACAAAACTAAGTTTGTGTAGTGACGAGTTTTAAAACAAATCTAGCAAATACAAATCATACTGAAATGTCTGATTTGAAACAATGTAAATATGGTAAGTAACATGTACTGGCATGTACTGTACATAAAAGTCCCAAAAAAGGGTTCCAATGCCTGAGTGGTCAAGTTTAGTGGTTTATTAGGATTGTGTTGCATTGCACACACATTTGACAGGTGAACAATTACTGTATAATGGAGGGAGCATGTTAGGATAAGTTAGCTCCCTTCTAGGTATGCAGGAATATTGTTATCATTGTTTTCTCCAGATAGGATTCTCTCAGGGCTGGATTAAAGGACATGGGGGCCATACCCTAAACCATATTTTTGGGGCCCTATGCATCGTGATTGGTGTTATTGGCATAATGGTTAATACAGCCTGCGTTGGGCACAGAGAGTGTAAGTGGAGTGGGTTGAGTGAATTGTATATGGAGCGGGGGAGCGGAGCGGGGTAGTTGCTGGAGCAGAGCTGACATTTCCAGCCCGCTCTTTCATAGCACTGAGAAGAACTGAGCACGGTTTTATTTTTCTTAAATACATGTTCGGCCATGGAATTTGCACAACAAATTCAAACGAAGAAGGTGACAAATACAAATGCAGTCACTGTACAGTGTTTTCCATCATGCCTGTGCACTGTAACCATTCATTTTCCAGTTTGAAACCAAAATTAGGCACTTTGTCATCAGTGTGGCCATCTGTCTGCAGTTATTACATAGCCTATATTGTTCTTATACAAACAAACCCAGTATAAAGTTAATTGGATACGAATCATATGCTAAGTTTGAAATATGTGAGTGCACTGAACACAACATTGTAGGAACCTATTAAAAACCTGTTAATTTTTTTCAGTGCCAATCAATAATTATGTGAAAACGTCTTCAAATTTAATTCGATAACTTATCTGAACACTTTGTGTTGGCTTTTTTCTTTGCTGATCATAGCTGGGCATGAGGTTTGTTAAACTGTGTATTGCCTTGTACCATATGAAAGAAATCACATGCCAGTGATAATAACTAAATCTCACTTGTTAATGATCATTTTAATTTACATTCAAACATCACTATGGATCACAGACATAAAACAAAGCTTCAGTCCCAGGCAGTAAAGTACAAAAACTTTATATATAAATTCCTTCTACAGACCAGTAATAGTAGCATTGCATTCAATAGAAAAAACAAACAAACAATGTAGTTTAACAGAAAAAGGGAATAACTTTTCTTCCTTTACTTCTTGTGGTTTTTTTTTTGTAGAGAGAGAAACAAACCCTATGGACTTAAACCGTTCTTGCCGGCTGCAGACATCCACATTTGAATTTCCTTCAGCCACCCACATTGTACATGTTTACTTTTACCTGCCTTTTTTCCTAAAATTCCAACAAACCAATGAAAAAAGAAAAATTCTAAAATGTAGAGGCATGCTGTGCACATTTAAGACAGGGCAGGTTTTTAAATTGGCCCTAACACTGAAATACATTTATTAGAACAAAATTAACCAAATGCAAGCTTCTGTGCTCCTCTGTTCCTGTGTGCGTGAGCCTGTCCGCCTGCATGCAGTTTTTGTAAAATGTGCCAAACAAACGGCGACCTCGCAGGGGTCCAGTTCTGAGTATAGGTTAATCCAGCCCTGGATTCTCTGATGTTCTTTGGATCAGTGTTTTCAACATGTTTGCATCCAGGGTCTGGCTCAGTGTATTCCTAAAACTGTCACACCACTTGTAAGACAAGGACTGCTGCAATGTAAACACTATTGGATTTTATTTTATTTTATTTTATTTGTTTTGGTATTATCCTTTGCTGGGGAACCACACATTTTTGCATATATCTGGAGAACCGCTTTTCCTTTTTTTCATGAAATTTGTTATTAACATTATTTTGCATAAGTTATTGAGAATATCAGATTCTGGGCATATGTGGGGGTGTCTGTCCATCTGTCCGTGCACCCGTCCATCTGTATGTCACACTAAAATAAATAATGTAGAGCGTTACAATTCTTCAAGCTCTTTAACTCAACCCGAGTGTGAATTGAGCTTGAGGCTCACTGGCAGCACTGCTGAAGAAGGAAGGGCCCGTCTTCAGAGCGCAGTGCACCCATAAAGACCTCCCTGATGTCGCAAGTGTCTACCGAAAGCCATAACAGTAATACAGTATTGCGAAATGTCACATTTTCCCATTTTTGTCAGTTTTTCGTTAAGTAAATGGAAAACGACAAAGTGGCATGAAATGCAATATGTTAATGGAACATTATTCAGTAGCTTTTATTTGACTTTATGAAGCAAGATTAGTTCATTCTCTCAGGTGTCGCAAAACGTATGCACATGGCAAGTGACCCAAATGCTCTGAGTAATTGTGTGCTGCATTTACCTTGAAATAAAACAGAATCAAGGACCTAGGAAATTGAAAACAGAGTCATACTTGAGGAATGGAGTAGCCAGATGCAATCACAAGACAGAGCAGCCTAAACATACTCAATGCAGCGTTTATTATTGCCTGTGTGGCAGCCGAGGCTTTTAACAATGAGGAAGTGTGTGTGACATGCGGTTTGGTATTTAAGACACAAGCGGTATGTGTAACATTTAAGGAAGGCAAACTCAAATCGTAAACTTATTACGGGTTCTCATAATTTTTCAAATTAGCTGACAGTGTGTGGTTGCTTTGTAGTGGCAGTATATGGGCAATCATGCAATAATATTTGTCATCCGTGACTAAACATGGTACAAAGACCCGATCAATATTCTAATTATTTAACATCAATTCTCTTCTCAGCTCTGCAAAGTGTCTCACCCTAATTTGAACCAGATGAGGTATATCATGTCATACTTGGAGGCAAACCAATCAAACAGGACAAAAGTGGGTGGGTACCCTTTTCCTTTTGTGTTTAAAGAAACTCTAGGAAAATATTTCTAAGGGGACATTCTAGTAAAATGCACAAAGGGTTTGGAACAGATGTTCCGTGCACTGAGGGACCCACTAAGCTCTGGTTATAGTGCAGCAATTATTATTAAGGTTTGTTTCCATATATTCAATGTGCTTATGTATTGCTTGCACTGTGAAAGAACATGTTCCAGAAATGCATTTTAATTAGAGGTGTTCTGAACTTTTTATGGCTAGCTGGAACAGATGAAATATCCACTCTTGTGAGAGATCAGCCAGCAAGCAAAGTCATGGTATGAAATCTTTTTGAACAGGTACAGAGAACATTCGAGCTTGGATCATAACAGTTAAGGCTCTTGGGCAGGGTTGGCACTCACCCCAAGTCAGAAGCAGCTTCAAGCTCTGTTGAGAAGCCAAAAGATTCCTTGAGTACCAACAGCCCTATAAACCCTTCTGTCATCATTGCCAAAGCAGTATATACAGAATATTAGGATTCCAGTCAGAACTATGACCCCTATTGGCTTGGGCTTACTTATGTCATGTTAAAGGTTAAGGTAACGTCAACCACATTGCAACGTTATGTCAGGTTAAAGGTTAAGGTCACGTCAGCCACATTGCAACGTTATTTCAGGTTAAATGTTAAGGTCACGTCAACCACATTGCAACGTTATGTCTGGTTAAAGGTTAAGTTTACCTTTGCTTGTTGTGGTGTTTTCTGGTTTGCCTGCTTTTACAACATTGTTATTTCTCTGTCTATTGGTATACAATGAATAAAATACAACAAACTTACAGAAACAGCAAAAATACTGCAACTGCACATAAATAGCTGCCTCATATTGATGTTTTGCACAGACATGACATAGTTGATAAGGTATTTTAGCTTGGGATCCTGACATACACCTCCACCAAGTATTGAGATAGAGAAAAAAAGGCAGAGCAAATGAGCGGATGTTTTACCCCACTCACTGTGGTATTGTGATATACCTGAATAGATCACTAACGTTTTACCCCACTCACTGCAGTATCATGGTATACCTGACTAGATCACTGATGTTTTACCCCACTCACTGTGGTATCGTGGTAGCCCTTACTTGTCTTTGAACTTGCCTTACGCTAGGGGAATCCTCAGTGCTGGGACTGATCAGACACTTCCAGAAGACATTTTATAGATTGTAGGTGGTGGCAGTAAGAGGTCACGTTGTGACATGACCTGAATGGAATGAGCAAAGCTGTTCAGCTCAAAGCCAGGTAAAGGCTGATCTAGAGAAAAATGGTAATAACGTAATATGAGGACAACATAACCCAGAACCACTCAGATTAATTGCATGATAAAGTAGCAAGGGGCATGTAAAACATACAAATACAAAATTAAATGTCATATTAATTAAATCTTTGGTGGCGGGAAAAACATAATTACTGTCAGTGCTTACATCTCAATAAAGTTATGGATATTTCAATAAGGCTGATGTTTTGTACATGTTTTTAAAGAGATGATGACTAAATGGAAAAAAAATAGGCTAGTTTGAATTAGGGTTTTTAAAAAAAAGATTTCCCAAAGGAAACCCCAACTGAAATGAAACATCTAACTTCCTTTGATTTTTATAGCTGGGTGTTAAGGAGACACAGGGAGGTATGGGCCTGCCAAGGGCTGCACAGTGAGTCTGGGAGTCAGTCAGTAGCTGAGTTGAGGTTGGGTTCAACCCAGAACCTCCTTAGTTTTATTATATGCCCATCTAAAACCTCAAATGGCCTCTTGGCCTAAAGAGGTAGCACATGATTGTGTCATAACATGTTCCAGGTCCTATAAAAAGAATTGCAGGAAAAGAACCTGCTTGACAATCTGTTTCGAAATCCCCAGCATCATATTTTCAAATACAGTTTTGGCACCAGGTTTCAAGACGTGTAGATAATGCCCAACAGTTCAGTTTCACACAACAAATCAACTTCTCCGAGTCTGTTTATATCATTCTGTAGGCTTCTGCACTATGAAATATCAATGGCGTGTCAATGGCCCTTTTTAGTTTTTATAGAATATCTAGTGTAAGAAATCCCTAGCATTACATCTGGTAGATATGTTTACAGTAACATTTCTGTGTATACCGGACATACTGTAACCGGACAAATATGCAGCCTTGGTTACATTCCTTGCAAAAACATCATGGAACACTATACAGAAAACTATAATGAACAACTCCCAACTAATTAGTTCAGGTAAATAACAAACTGCCAGAGTAATGTTGACCTGCATTATCGTGTGTAAACAAACTAAATCAAATTAAAATGAATGCAACTTACCTTTGTGTCATGCATGTAAAGATGTGCTTTACAGATGAGCAGCACGATGTGCTTTACAGATGAGCAGATCAAAGAACTGCACAGCAGAGTCAACTCCAGCTTTAGTGTGTCTGCACTGAAGAAAAACTCAATTATATAAAATTTAGTGTTAGTTTTTAGTGTATACAGAACAGGAAGAGAACCTGCATGAACTGCTCCCAGAGTTTGCATACTCACTGGGCTTTTTGCATCCTCTGTATCAGACTAAACATATAAGATTGATGGGTGAGTTGAGTTAATCGCTGCTACAGATGACATGTAATGTATCATTTATTTTTCAATAAAAATTAATGTTATACACAATTAGACTTAAAATCAAATGAGTTTCACTCTCTTACAGTTAGTTAGTTACTGGTGATGCAAAAATTCCTTGTTGTTATGAAGCATGCTGAACTCACACTTTAAAAATAAGTTTGTAATGAAAAACAACAATAGAGCAAGAATGGGAAACAAAATAACATAACAGGAATGAATTAGAGTTACTTACTTTCATACAACCTATTCCACCTACATTTAACCCCAGCATGACGCTCACAGCAGGCAGAAGCAGGCGAGCTGTTTTTCCATCTGTCACTCAGTGATATCCTTGATATTTAAACTGGGAAGTTAATAATTTATACCAAATTATTTCACAGTTTTTTTATTTTTTATTTTTAATTAAAAACAAACAAAATTTATTTTGTCACAAATATATATAACAGTGTATATATATATATATATATATATATATATATATATATATATATATTATATATATATATATAGATATACATGGGTAATTCTGTAGACATTCACATGTAGGTCGTTTAACGCACAGTCAAATTGCGTTCCGAACATCTCCAAAGGCTTGACATTTTCAGTTTCGTGTCACTTTGAAAGTCTATAAAACAGTAACTGCAGCGGGCAGATAGTTTTCACCCTGTTTGTATGTGTGTGTGGGGTGCGTGCGTGCGTGCGTGCGTGTGTGCGTGCGTGCGTGTGTGTGTGTGTGTGTGTGTATATATATATATATATATATATATATATATATATACACATACACTGCATTTCTAAGCCTCTCTAAAACAGTTTAAATAGTCATAAACTTAAAACTTGGCTCAAATAGGCTTTAAAAACACATTTCATAAATCTTACCTGTTTTGCACTTCCGTTTGCTACATTACTCTCAAATGTGGAAATAGGCCTACATGTTACAGCAAATATGTGTTTTCTGTTCAAAACATGATTTCTTGTACTACTTAAAGT
Organism: Polyodon spathula; assembly: GCF_017654505.1. NCBI lineage: Eukaryota > Metazoa > Chordata > Actinopteri > Acipenseriformes > Polyodontidae > Polyodon > Polyodon spathula. Next base: position 11,667,959 of record NC_054553.1, read on the forward strand.
TAAAGGATGTTCTCAGTTGCTATGCCTTATTTCCAGTCCACCTGCTACACTTCCTGGGTCATTTCACATCAGCAGTTTTCTGGATCAAAGCATGTTACTGGCTGAAAGCATATCATTGCTTTTTTCTTTTTTTTTTTATTCCTGCCATTGTAGTTTCTTCGCAATAAACAAAGTGGTGGCAAATGACACATTTTCATAAAGTAATAACATTACTGAGGTTTACTGATGCTTTTTTTTTTTTTTTTGCTAGCTGTGCACGCAAGTGATAACTGTCAAATTTAACCTAAAATTTAATCTTCAAAAAATAAATGTGGAAAAGGGGGCATTGTACATAGAAAAAACACCATTTTGGTTTTCGTTTATTACTCTCCTCATAACAGAAAATAGCACCACAAAAAAACAAAATGCTGATCACTATACGTAACATTTACAAGTTTGACGAGTGTTTGGAAAGTGTGAAGCATTTTCAAGTACAGTAAATGCATCTGTATCCCCCGATTCTGAGTCACTTGCCAAATCTGTATTATGGCAAAACCAAAAACGCTTGTTAGGGGACACAAATTCCCTGTAGATAGCGGTGACCTTTCAATCTTTCGTATCAGCAATTTCAGCTTTTGTAATGAAGGACAGCTGATGCTCAATTGGCCAAAAGGAAGGCACTTTCGGGCCGGATTGGGACCGCGGGCCTCCATTTGAAGAACACTAGTGCAACACAATTGAAATTTCCGATGGTCTGTGATGTAATAGGAGCAGGTTCCATAAATTCTGCTCAGAGGGGTTTGATCCCTTATGGAAAAAACATATATTTTTAATATATGGTAGAAAAGTATGATCCTTATATTTTTCATCTATAGGCATCGGCCCCTTTATATACTGGTACATGTATTTAAAATATATTTTAGTCTGTAATCCATATATTTAAATATATGGTGAACCATATATTTTCAACATATAAAATAAATATATGGATTACAGACTGAAATATATTTTATTAAAAAAAAATTATATAAAAAAGGGGCCAATTCTCATATATGAAAAGTAAAAGGATCATACTTTTCTACCATACGTTAAAAATATATGTTTGTTCCATAAGGGATATGAGTATAAGATGTTTTTATCCTTCAATCCCTGGTTTTTCAGTTATGCATGGTGTCACAGATACCTGCAGTAGTACTTTTGTTTCACAATGTTGATGGCTAGAGGAGTTCCTTGCGCTAGTAGGAACATGCTGACCTACTAAGTTGTAAATCCCCTATTATATATTCTGCCAGTCTTCTGACAAATGATGTCATTATTTCATATAGAAACCGACATAATGTGAAAAGAACACATCTGTCAAACAACCATTTATCATTCCCACTGTTAGCTGACAGATTTTTTTTTCTAAACTCCAAATGTGTCAATAGGTTCATGCTGGAAAGAATGATGTGAAGTGATGTAAGCTATAAAGAGAAATTAGGAATCTAATTGTAGAAAGCTCAGACAATCAGCCCCCTTACCCTCCCAACAGGCTAAGAGGTTTGAGAGTGCTAGTAATTGCGTTTCTCCAGCCTTCTCTCACCTCCACACCACAGCTGCTGAATTCCTGGTGTAAGTCCTGGTGTGGCTCTCTTAACATCTTTCTTTATTCCATCTTTATTGCATCTTGGTCAACTGCAGCTAATTAGTGCAATAGATGAGACTCTGGTGTTTCAGTCATCACTCTGAATTCGAAGTTAAAGCACCCTTGTAGCCTCAAAAGGGCTCTAAAACATGTCCTCACTCAGCAGGTACACCAGAGTGTAACCATTAACCAGTCCCCCAGCAACACTCTGCCCCTAGTGGATGTAAGAAATACAGCAGTAAGAAACAGCACATAGATATGAATGTGTTATTTCTTACATGCACTAGGGCTGTTGCAGGGGGACAGCTTATTGATTATGCTAGTGTAATGGACAGTGTTGTGTGTTACATTGTCGCTGCAGATCCTCTCCCTGTCGCTGTTTTGCATTGTGGTTAAGACTCTCGCTAGTGTATGGGGTCATAAGTTTGTGCTAAGCCTCCACCCTGTTACAATAGGGTGCACTATATTGTATATTCAATATATACTGATAACCCATCAGCACCAGCCTTCTCCAATAAAAATAGAGATGCTAAGAGCGCAATGCAATAGCTCAAATCCATTGAAAAATCCAGTGAAAAATACTGCATTTGAAAAACGGTACCCCCAAACCACCCAGAGTAACTCTAACTATGATAAAAGAGGAAGCTGCCTGTTAATCTCCATCAAAACGTTAGGTTAGTGATGCATACTCTTTAATCAATACAATGCTACAATTACAAAGGACTCCAGGCTGTTTCCATTCCATCCTTAGGGACTCTCACATAGAAGCTAACACTCAGTTAAGTAGCACTTACTTTGTTGTTTCATTGCTAGTACTCACAAGTGAAGTCAACCTCCCTGTACGTACTGCAGGTAATTCACGTCAACTGGAGCTTTTGTTCAAAGCCATTAAAGAGAATCATATTTTTCAATAAGTATAAACTAATCCCCAGATTGTCACATTAAGTGCTGATGAATAACACCTCATTGCATATGTCAAATGTATCTATACCAAGTGAAGCGGCATGTATGCATTTTATTCATTTTATGCTCTTAGTCATATTCGCTTTTAATTCTGCCAACTATAATGTATTGATCTGTTTATCTATCTAGATGTTTGTTTCAAAGTGACGCCCATTGCCTTTCTCTACATCGCAAGACTGTGTGCTTCATAATAGACACTGTGAAGACTGGCATTACTTGTCAAACAATGAAAGTCTGTTTTTGGGGTATAGAGTGGTCCTTCATTTTAAGGAAAAAACATACGTTTTGATAGGTGAGAAACCGACTTTCTAGCTCTGTTTGACCCGGTACGTGGGGAAACAGCTGATGTGGATTGGTATTTCCCAATCATAAGAATATAAGAAAAGTTTGGGCATGAGAAAAGGCCATTTAGCCCATCAAGGCTCGTCCTCCCCTTAGTATAGGCTTGCCGCAGTTTAGGGACAAGGCGAGGCTCATTACAATAATGCTATTGGTTCACTAAGATATATAGTCCAGTCTATTCCACTACTTCTCCTCTACCACCCCACCACCTCCTTTGCAACTGTATCTCCCTTCTGGGGGTCGTGGTCCTCCATCACTCGGCTTTGATGACCTCTGTCCAACGTTGCAGGTCACACCTCAAACCAGGAAGGCTCTGGTGCCTCCCTAGTGGCGCATTCAGTAAAGGCTCGAATCTAGGCACAGCCGATCGTGACCGGGAGTTCCTAGGGGGCGGAGCACAATTGGAACATCGCTGCCCAGGTAGGGAGGGCTTAGGTCGGGAGGGGAATCCATGGCTAACCATGCATCAGTGACCCCTGTGGCCGATAGGGAGCCTATGTTTCTGCAGTGGAGCCACCCGATACACAAAATAATTGGGCATACTAAATTGAGGAGAAAACCAGGGTAAAAAATTGGCAACAACTAAATTTATAAAAAAAAAAAAAAAAAACTAAAAAAAAAAGGACGGCTCCTATCGGTCCTTAAGGCCGAACAGTCAGTCATCCCACATTACGCTTTACACCTTACAATGTTGAGCTTCGATCTTTGAACTGAGGTTGGGGGGAAGGGACTAATTTAAAAGTACAGAATCTAGTACCCATGTTCCCAGTGTTCTAGATCCAACTATTTCGCCTGATAGGCTTGTCGTTGCATTTATAACTCTGTGTAAAAAAATGCTTCCTACCTTCTGTGCTAAACTTATCTTTACTCATCTTCCAGTATATGCCCTCTTGTTCATCTCTCTCTCTCTGCTAAATTTGAAGTAGTGTCTTGGGTTAACTCTATCACTATCAGTCATCTAGTCATCAATAAAAACAAATTGCTGAAGGGTTGGAATCAGTTCTGAATCATGCATCTTATTTGCATTGCTACAGTGTGATTATATGGATCATTAGGTCTCACAGAACTCAATAGAAGGGGTAGGCGTAGAGTGAAAACAACAACCCACACGACTCCTCCTGACTGCCAATGAAAATTAACTCATAGCTAAATCTCGGTGCAATACATCTTATGACATGTCATAAATGTTAAAGCTTTTTCGGTGTCCCTGTCAAATAAATATATAAATAAATAATAAATAAATGAATAAATATCTTCACCCAGATCCACATCTCCAGATCAGTTCTGCTCAAAGGCACTGGTGGAAACCCTGTCTGACCATGGCTTCCAGCATGTGTGTATGCTAACAATGGAGTCATGTCAACAATCACTGCAGGTATTTATTTTTGTGGAATTTCATATTTGTGAATGATATAATTTTAGTCATGGCTCCCTCTTGCCTCATAAAGCAAATCCACTAGCATAACATAGTATGCAAATATAATGTTCTCTCAGCTATAGCTATAACTATTATAAAATGCACAAAATTGTATCAAACAAATATTTGCTTTCTTGCTGCCTCACAGGCAAAGATACTGTTCATAATTTAAATGACAGCTCTTCTGTTTTATGCCGCTACATTACTACTGTTCAATGCAGAGCAACTTTCAATTGCACAGAGATGTCAGGCCTTTATTGCTTAATTAAAGTTTCTCGAGAAATCCACCTTTATTTTCAAGCTCTAATGAGTACTGTCCTTGTACCAGCATCTGTTTCAAAAAGCTTGCCATCAAAAAGCCAATATCATGCAATGCCTTGTAATATCATTAAAGCAAGATCTGATGATGTAAGTTTCAGGTTTGACAAAATTTTAGAACACCAGCTGTGAGATTTTTGTATTGAATGTTGTGCAGCTCAGTTAAATCTGAAATGATATCAAGACTAAAGCAGGTTTACTTAGATTTGTATTGGCACTGTATTGTTTGGTGAGCGATCTCTGTGCAGCTACGCATATAAATTCTGAAGCAAACTCTGGATTCAACATTTTTGTATATTGTTAACAAAGATGCCCTTGAGATGTTTCAATAACATTATTTTTTTCTGATATTACATCAGCAGTTTACAAGATTCTCACTGCTTTGTTAATTTTGTCTGGAAACTTTAAAAGACCTTGTAAAATAAAGTTAGAGCACTTTAAAGAACTACCTCAAGTGGAAACTTCTTATGCAAATGTGGTCAGAGTTGGTGAAATCTGTCAATCATTAGAGGCAGCTGCTGTGCTGAGCCCTCCCCTCCCTGTGTGCTTTGGCAGGAGCGGTATGCACAGGAGCAAGGAGTGGAGAGCCCTGCTTTGAAGTGTGCCTGCTGATGTGATATTATTCTTGGCCATGGAGACAGTGGAAAATACATTGTAACAAGTTCTCATCACAGCTGAAGTGCAGCGTTGTTCTGAAGGGTGTGTATGGGCGGTTTTAGCATGACAGTGGTGTATCTTCCACTCTACTTTGTGTTAAAAGGTGTATGGGGTGGAGGTATTTGACCCACCTAGGAATCTGTTTATAATCCACAAATCTACTCAATACACAATCACTATATCCCCTACAGTCTTGGATATTTAAAAAATATATATCGGCTAAATGAAATCGTTATTTTAAACAATTTATAACACTATACACAATAGTCATTTTATACATCATTTTACATCTACATCTGTGGCCTTGAGGCACGAAGGGAATGAGTTGTGATAAATCTAATTTCATAATAAAGACCATCCATAACTTCAGAATACTGCAAGAGTACAAAACTAAGTCAAGTAGACAAATGTTTTGGCTAGTGCCTTCTCAAGTGAATCAATCAAGAACTGTGATGGTATTCTTATATCAGTTTGGAAGGAGTCGCCTCTCCCCATGAGACTGTGTTACAAGCACCAATCACTATGAATCTTATACTAATGTTCAGTGATCAACAGTGTCATATGCAGGCTTATGAAAATTGACTGTAATGTTTTACTATTTATGATGGTTTTACCAGCCTTTCCAATGGTTAACCATGCTCTACCCCAATTACCTGTAATTTGTCATGCTTGTCTGTGCTAACATTACTTCACTTTGCTCTCCTACACTTTCTCTATGGTAAACTACATAGAACTTTTATAAGGGCACCATCTCAAACTTAATGTTCCAGCAACCTACACATGTCTTAAAACTACAGTGTTTCCCCTGAATACTAGCTGTACCTAGAGGATACATTGCATGCATACAAACTCAACGTCCTACTCAAGATGACTGTGTTTACATTCTCTTCAGCATCTTCTTTACATCTGGGTGATACTCTGTCACTTGTTGCTGAACAAAGACCTTCTCATGTCTATCCCTGAGAGACGTGCAAAGTTTTGATTTGACAATCTTCATCGATGAAAATGCACTCGCACAGACATAAGTTGATCGAAAGCTGGTCAGTACTTATGCTGTAATTCTATCAGCTCTTCTTGGAAGTTAACTTTTGTTACCCGCAAAAACTTTCTGCTGCATTTGAAACGGCTTTGACATCAGCATAAAATTGGTTTGCGACAAGTGAAAATACTGGTAGCAGTGGTTTCATGTCTATAACTCAGTAACATACTACACATGTGGTTGTGCCAAAAACAAGGCTGCGTCATGCAACGTTGTCATCTGTAATTGCACAGTTGGGAAATGTGCGAAAAAAATCCCAGTTTTGCTTTGAATAAAGAAACATTGCTCAGTAAGGTTGGTAGGGTTTTGCCCTTTCATTGTAGCTTGTGGTTAAGTGTATTCATGTTATGGGTGATATCGGTAAGAAATGCCACTTGCAGCATTAATGTTTCATCATTCAGTTATGACAACAGATCCAAAAAATCTCTGATGGCAGGGAGCAGATCCATGAAACAAGCCAACACCTTACCACGACTAAGAAATCTTACTTCTGCATGTAGCACCAAATCACTGTCACGAGTTACTAATATACTTATTAATTAAAAGTTTTAACTGCCTGTGCTTGAGTGAATGTGTAACGATAAAGTTGTCTACTTTAACTACAACCTCCATTGTGGCTTTCAGAGATCCTTTCCTGAACTTGCAACACAGGTCTTCAGATATAGTTTCCACAGTTTTGCAACTGTTGAGTCTAACACTTGTAACTTGGAGATCTGTTTAATAATGTCATCCTTATTTTTACAATCTACAGTGACTTTTACTTATTGCTAGTTGTCACTCAATTTTAAATAAGGGTGTTGGGACTACTGCAGATCATTACAGCACAACACAGTTCCAATAGCTGCAAATTTTATCACAATGGGCAACCTTTAATTATCTAAGTGATCGCAGAGTAACATAAAACAAAGTGTCATTAATTACACTGTTGCTAATTAAGACACATTTATTTCCATTTAAAATACAGGGAATACCCCCCTCCCACCCAAAAATGAATCAACACAAAACAGAAATATATACAGTGGTTTGCAGAAGTATGCACACCCTGCAAAGTTTTCATTTTGTTGGTACCTGAGCGTACTCCACGACGCTTTCAAATTAGACTTTACATGTAGAATCTACACAAACTACTCCACGTTGATAAAGTAAAAAAAAATGCATATAGAATATAAATAAGTAAGATTTACAGAGAAAAACAGATTAATCTCAGTTGCATAAGTATTCAACCCCTTTGCTACTGCAGCCCTAAATCAACTCAGGTCCAAATGATTTGTTTGAAAGGTCACAAAATTAGTGAAATGGTTTCAGCCTGTGTGTACTCAAAGTGGTTTAATTTGTAGATAATTTCCCTCAGGTGTCTAAAGACTTTCAAGCTGCAACTCACATAAAGATCCAACAGAGCAACCATGAAGACCAAGGAGCTTTTGAATCAAGTCAGGAATAAAGTGGTACAGAGGCACAGAGCAGGAGAGGGGTACAAGAAAATTTCAAAGGCACTGATTATCCATCTCAGCACAGTGAAGTCCATTATTAAGAAGTGGAAGATGCATCATACCATAGAGACACTACCCAGATCAGGTTGCCCTCCCAAACTGAGCAGCCGGGCAAGCAGGAAACTGGTTCTGGATGTCACTCTGAAGCCAACAATGATCTGGAGAGATCTGCAAAGTTCTGTGTCTGAGATGGAAATCAGTATTCACACATCAACAATAAACCAGCTCCTACACAAAGCTGGCCTGTATGGACGGGTGGCAAGAAAGTAGCCATTACTCAAAAATCGTCATCTTAAAGCATGTATGGAGTTTGCAAAAAAGCATGTAGATGATAGACGTGTGGAATAAGGTTTTGTGGTCTGACGAGACAAAAATTGAACTAAATTCCAAGCGTTATGTCTGGCGCAAGACCAACACTGCACATCACCCAGTCAACACCATCCCAACTGTCAAGCATGGTGGTGGAGATGTGTCTCTTCAGCAGGGACTGGGAAGCTTGTCAGGATAGCAGGGAGAATAGATGGTGCAAAGTACAGGTGAATTCTTGATGAAAACCTTTTTGAGTCAACCAAGACTCTGAAACTGGGGAGGAAATTGACATTTCAGCAGGACAGTGACCTGGAGCACAAATCCAAAGCCACACTGGTGTGGTTGAACAAGAAGAGAGTTAATGTTCTTGAGTGGCCCAGTCAAAGTCCTGACTTGAATCCAATCAAAAATGTATTGTGAGAGTTGAAGATTGCAGTCCATCGACGATCCCCAAAAACTTATCCGAAGTGGAGGAATATTCCCATGAAGAATGGACAAAAATGACAAAATCCTACTGGGCAAAACTAGTAGAGACCTATCCAAAAGACTTTTCTTTTCAAAAGGTGCTTCTACCAAGTACTGACTGAAGGGGCTAAATACTTATGCAACCAGTAAATTTCATTTTGTATATTTTCTTCGCAAGTTTTGCTGACATTTAACCTCCTCCTCCTCCTCATACAACAGTGTTCAGTTTAACCACTGCAGCTTTGAATCTAAAAAGTTTGTTTGAAAAACTATGCATAATTATTTGTAATTCAACAAAATGTTACATTATTGGTAGGAAGTGAATACTTCTGCAAGCCACTGTATATGAAAAACAACGTGAACATACCATAAACTGACAATACAACAATTCAATCCTTCAAAAGCCCAAGTCCTTCCTCAGCCCCCTAACTGCTATACACAATACCGAAGCAAGGTACCAGAATGAACCTGAGGCAGGTCTTCTTGTAAAATACAATACAATACTAAGACTGCTGCTGTCACTGCTGAAGACAACCTGGGGGTCTTCCGTATCTCCTTCCCACCTATCAGCCTTTGTAACAGGTTCAGAAGAAAGAAACTCTATTAAACCTACACTTTTGTTTTAGTTCAGATATTTTATTCAATACCAACTAAGCATATGTTAAAAATCTGTAAAATAAACCACTTGCAGCCAAAACATGTGGAAAGTCGATGTGCTAATAAGAGGTAAGACTTGTTTTAAACCTTAAGCTACTCCAGTCTTAAAATCCTTTTCGGAAAAACTGATTGACATCTTGTTTTCATTTTTTTAAGTCTGTTCAACATTTGCTAAATATGCTTAAGATTTGCTGAACAGTTAAAAACAATATGTGGTGAATTAAATGCATTCAACATTTTCAAATCTGACAAACGCTGGCAGTAGCCACAGTCTGGATCTGCATAGCCTCTGCTGAATAGGGCCGACACTAAAAACAGATTTTCCAAACACAGTTTACTGTAACATGCAACTTACTTAAATACAGTTGAACCTTGCTATACAGGCCAGGCAAGAGACCAACAAAATGGGGCTCTAACAGGGGAGTGGCCTTATTACTAAAGGGACAAATCATTTCTTGTAACAAACTAAACACATTAATACCATTTTTGTCTGATATCCTTTGCAAATAAAAACAATAACCCATTCCTTTAAATATCCATCACATACCTGAAGACACTTTTGAGGTCTTGAAAGTGATTTCATATCTATTCCCCACACATTTTTTACTTTTGCTGTGGGAAACATTTATGACTAAAGATAATAATAAAAGGCAATAAAATGTATAGTCTGTACACCTGTAACTGGAGAGATAGAGAAATCCACTTTGACTGCCACGTATCTTCATTTGAAGTGTCAGTGGTTTAAGTTTAATCCTGTAAGACAACAATTCTCAGTTTAAATGACACGTTCCCTCTTTAGCACTCCCTTCCATCAATGAATCACACATATTTCATGTATTTTAAAGAGTGTTTTCCCAAGTGCTTCTCTGCTGTGACACAGCACTGTAATTTATTAGCGTCCTTGAATGAGGAACACTTCTGCAGGGCTGAGGTTCTGTGCCTCTTACGCACTGAGCTGTTTTGAGGCCTGGTGAGATGTGTGGGTCCCCTGAGAAGTCCAAACAAACCCAGCTGGAGCAAAGTTCTTTCCAGGCCAGCTGTGTTAAACAATCTGACCTAAATTAGGGAAAAAAAAAAAAGTCTGAACTCCTTTTGAATTGACGCTGCAGGCAGGGAGTTTTCAGTTTGGGAATGGGGGTTCCAAAACCCTCACGTAAAATGTTAAACTCCAACAGTAAATCTGGTCTCAAGGTATTATCTTTTAAGTATTTATAATTGTTTTATTTTGTTCCACTGCTCCAGAATTCTTTCTTGATGCATAACATATTTTGACTGCCACACAGATTAGTGCTTCTACTGAGTCACTGAAAAACACTTTTACACAGTTGTACTGTATAGACTCACAGGGAGTTCAAAAATATTGAAACTGGGAAGTTTATGGCTGTGTGTTTCCAGTTTCAGAAACAGCACGGTCAGATCCTGTGGTTAAGTGGTGAGTAGATACAGGTGAGTGCAGTGCAGGTACAAATCACACAGACAATTAGGAACAGGTGCAAGGGTGTTTATTGAAATGGTTTACAATGTCCAGAGCCTTATGGCAAATACCTGTAAATAATAAATGATGGAAGTGATACAGCAGCGTATATCACTTCAGTTTATATAATCCTATGGGTTTGACCTGCAACCAAAAGTCCAGTTTTATCACCCACACAAAACACAAACACACAGACACAGTTCCTACGGTGCGTGAATTAAGTGCTTGTGGTGAAAAGAGTGGAAAGTCCTAGTGGAAAGTGATGAAACAAACAAACAACGTTTACAAGACAGACTAACAGAACACTCACAGTTTCTTTTAAATGCAGGGACTCCTTTTAGGTTGTTTTTCTAACCATTTACAAAGGAACAGATTACTTTGCTACGCCCTTATTTTATACCCTCGCTCATGACTTCTTGGTTAAAGAGTGCATCCGCTTCTCCTATCCACGGATGCCACGCTGCTTCCCGTTCGGGTCCTTGAGTTCGGGTACCGTAGCTCAGTCTCTTTTCTAGCCGGCCAACTTCCACCTACCCACGAGAAAAAAGTAATATGTAATTTTATTAAAAACATTTGGAAAAGAAAAAGGAGCTCAGTGCCCCTTTTGTTTTAGTAACCCAGGCTATGTAAATACATTATCTTTTAAAAAGTGATACCTGTGCGGTTAATGTGGTTTACAACTCCGCTGACCAGACACCTCAGGTGATTTTTTTTGCATCCAGCACCATTCAGTTTTATACTAGCTGACAGCCCTTTGCAACCTTCCAGCAAAATGTAAGGCCTGTCAATTTGCAATGCATTGCCCCCCACTGCTTAGCACTGGTGAACCCCTGTGGACTGTTGAAGTTTTCCTGCTTTGAGGGCGTAGAGCCAGGGCAAGCGTGCCACAGATGAGCTCATTGCCTGTCTGTTGCTCCCTTTCTTCTGCGCCCTCAGATTATTTAAAACTGCTTTTATTCCACACATTGTCTACATTGATTTGAGGAGTGCCATGCTAAAAAGCAAATTACCCTCTGATACATCACTTAATATAGTTGAGGGAACTGTTTCTTGTCTTTGTTGCCATAACTGCCAGTCATTTTCACAACAAACATTGGGAGTAAAAGGAATAATTAAATACATTTAACAAAAATAGAAAACACAAGTTCCATTTTTAATGTTGGATATGTTCCTCAACAAATAACTTGTTAAGCCGTTTTCAAGATTAGGTCACTTTGTTTTATATTGTTTTTGCTTTGATAGCGCCTGAAATTCTTAAGGGAAATGCATGGAAAAGTAATTTGTTAGACATAATATATATACTAAACAGGTCCAAGCAGGTTCTCCTGCTTAAACTCAGAATTGAAAAACAGCAAAGACAGCATACAGAACTCTAAAATACTTGACAAATGTTTTGACTAGAAGTCTTTCTCACTGTTTCAACTAGAAGTTTTGCTCAATGTTTTCAAATGTTTGTCAACACCACTTGCTGCAAATGTCAATGCAGTCATTTGAAAAAAGTTGCCCATGATGTTTTAATAAATTGTCAAAAATTCATATAGAGGCAGTGTGGTCTGGAGGTTAAAGTCCGGGGCTTGTAACCAGAAGGTCACCAGTACAAATCCCACCACTGCCACTGACAGTCATCGGTTCAAATCCCCCACCTCTGCCACTCACTGACTCACTGTGTGACCCTGAGCAAGTTGCTTCACCTCCTTGAACTCCACTTCGTGAATGAGATGTTAAATCAATGTCCTATTGTAAGTGCCTCTGCATATAATGCTCAGTTTGCAGCCTACCTGTGTAAAATGCATTGTGATGGTGGTCCACTGTGAAAGGTGCTATATAAAGATACTTTATTATAGACTTGTTGGGCACCATTGTAATAAATTGACATTTCAGCCCATTGAATTGAATCTGAAGGCATGGGCCGGATGCAAACCAAAAAAGTCCAACTCCGTAGCCGAGAGGTAAGCACTTGTCTTATGCTGATGTCAGTATTATTAACTCATTATCTTCTATTACAGTAGTGTCTTTCACTCCTTTTATTAGACCATCTTTTTGAGTCATTTTAATATTACACAGGCCTCTATTCACCTGGTGAGAAGTGCTTTGTTGTCATGTGGATAAAGATAATAGTTACAGTGATTAAAAACAGCTTAGGAGCTGACTAAAAAGTATTCATTAGCCTAATTTTCTGTTCGGGTGCACCAGGCCTCGTTTGTTGTCATGATGTACAGTTAATCAGAAACACAGAATCATACATTATGTAGTTAAAAAAAAAAAATTGTCAATTTAAGATGAGTTTGTTATATTTTGAGCTTAGTTGTAAAGATTACGTCTTTCACTCATTTATTAGGCCAACCTTTTGAGTAATTTTCAAGATCATGCAGGCCTCTCCTGAATATCTGTTGTCATAATATGTTGATGTAGATAATAGTGGCTTAACAACTGATTGAAAAGCATTCTCAGGCCTAATTTTCTGTCCGGTTGCGTAAGCCTCCTTTGTTGTCGATGATGTAGTGTGTGTGTCTGTGTGTCACAATGCAGATGGGTGCCTGGTAACACTGAGTTCTGCTATTTAACTCTTTCAACCAGGGGTTGGCACCATATTGAGTGGTAAGAGACAAAGAGAAAAAAAAACAGCGTATTGTCCACGGACAAACAAAACGGAAGTTATATACAATTACATGCGTGTGTGTGTTAGACATACTCACTGCCGCAGACGCTGAATACTCTTGCCACGGACATGTATGGACAAGTTGCCGACCCCTGCTTTCAACACTAAGTAACTTTACAGAAACACTGCCATAGGATAACTAATTAAGTATGGTCAGTGCCTTCCCTTATTAAAATCTACCAGGGTATGTGTGCAGTTTACTATAATTTAGTATGGTATGCCATGATTTTTATATGCTTTCCTGTACACCTTTAGGCTTTACAATGCCTACCTATGCATTTACTATGGAAATCTAAACTGACAATGTTTATAAAATTAGGGGTACATATTGAGGTATTAGATTAGTTTACAAGGTAGTGTCTATTTCAAAATAGGGCAGAACATAAATTAGACATGGTAAGAAATTAAGCTAAAAAAAAAAAAAAATTACAACAAATTGAATAAATCTTACCTTCAATGTATTACCAGCCCTTTGTAGATCTGGCTTTATGTTAAATGTGTTTTTTATTTGTATTGGTAAAGAAAAAACAATTTCATCTTTACCATATGTGTCTGCATCTTTGATATCATGTCGAAGACATTATGGCAATACATATTAGGTAGGGTTGGTTTGCTTGTATTATTTCGTTAGCTCTAAGTACTTTAGGTTTTTTTTTAAACAGATCAAATCAAATTAAATTCCTTATCACACAACTAAGCAATTGAGATGGTTTAAATAAGTTCATTTTTTGCAAGACGTGAAGTCTGCATCTTAGTTTCTGCTATGTTTAACAGGCTATACTAGAGCTGTCTGCGGATACAGGTGGAGTTATAAATACAGTTCAATATATAAGGCTGGTCAAAACCCATGGCATGCATACACGGCGGAATATGTAATATTAGCTCAAAAACCAACTTTGCCGAGCACCATAATGGGCTGGCTGTTCATGGCCCTTACACAATGATCTTCAATGGCAATTAAGTAGGAAATGGAATAGCAATCTCTAATTTTTATGTAATTACTGTATTTATTGCCCTGTGCTGGGAATTCAAAGGAGACGGGTGTACGTTTGGCTGTAGTTGTGTTAAACTTTATAATTTATAGCTAGGACCTGCAAGTCCAATTCTTTAGTCCCCACAACTATTTAAATGAATGATTTGATGGAAAATTGTTGAATATAACTAAATATAGTTGGATATAAAAGATAACCTTAGGCTCTATCAGTATAGTACAATTAACAGTAGCTGAATAATTTAGCCCTCAAGATATCTTACTATTTATTGGTCCAGCAACATCACTACTGTTGTGCTATCGTTTAAAGGGTTCAGCTCAGGTTACCTAACCATCTTCTTGTGCAGTAGGGAAGTCTTGCACCCCTGGCATAGCTGCAACTTTACCACATGACCTACAGCAAGGCATGTGATGATTAGAAACCAGGAAGAAAAGTCTGGAAAATTCTGACTTCAGATTGAAACAAGTGAAGAACCGAAACATTTAAGCTGAGAAATGGATTTGAAACCCTTGACTACCCTCTCCTTTAAAGTGCTGGTAGAGTGTGTATGTGATTTACCTTGGTAACTTTGCACACAGTCCCTCATCATTCAACACGAATAATATGAATCAGTAATCCTGGAGTATTAATGGAAACTTGATAATGGGCGATGAAAATGCAATACAAGTAATTGTTAATTGTTCTCCCTCCGTGGAGGAGAGAGTATTCATACTTCATATTTTCCGATTGTTATTCTCCATTATGAAGGTACAGTTTAGGTGAGACTGACATAATTAAACGTTCCATTTATGAAAGATTACAAAATTGACAGCTTTGTATCACCTGTCCTTTGAACGTGGGCTGCATGTATTCTCTTGTTAAACATAATTTTACTGATTATTGGCTGTGCAACGGGGGCAGATGGGGTCACACCTTTCCAAAGTAAACACAGGTAATTGTATCCCCCATAGAGTTCAGAACAATAAGAGCAACACGACGACAGCAAAAGCAGTCTCAAGAGCTCATTAAAGAGTATTTGTGTCTGTGAAGCCAGCTACAAAATGGATTCCATACCAAGGAAACAAATAATGACTCTCCCAGCATTCCAGGATGATTCGCTGATACAGTTTCATAAACAACCCGTACTCTCTGAAACTTTATTACAAAACATGATGTTTGTATTGTGTGCCATGTGTATTGTGTGTACTATTATGATATTACAATACAATAACAACATTTTAAAAACAACAACAACAACAAAAACAAGGAAAATAACGAGTACACTTTATATTCGCACACATGCTGCCTCGAGGGTGTGTTGTCTGACCAGTTTAACAGCTGGGAGTAGAGAGGCACAGCGAGGTCAGGTTGTTTGCTTATGGTCACATTGTGATTCAGTTCATTTATTAATTCATTTTCCAAGTAACACAGGAGAATCTCACATGTCAAACTCTTTTACTGCCTTCTGAACCTGATTATGAGGCAGTCTGGCGTGGAGTCCATAGTCATTGTTTTGCTTGCATAAGTTTTGACAGATATTTCAGCCAACCACAGAGATTCTTGGTAAGTGTACAGCCCATTACTGGGAACAAGGAGCACTGGCAGCTACCCTCATTTAAAACGGCCTGTGTGCCACTATAAACTTTTAATAAAACAATACATTTCAGGTTTTGTACTACAGAATCTGGAAGGTACTTAGCATTACTGCAGGATATAAAAACAAAAACTCCTCTGCAGTTAAAAACTGAATTGGGTCACTACATTTTTGTTCACTGTTGAAATTAGAAATAAATAGCAACCTATTTTGAAGCAAGTACAAAGGCAAAGGCAAATTTCCTGAGACGTTCATTCAACTGCACTGTACTTTTAACTTCCCTCTTGCTTTATTGTTAAATATATGACTTTAATATTACATTTAATTATTTCTTAATGTTTTTTTTTCGTTGTTGTTGTTGCAGCATTTTCTTGAATCCGGGTGTCATTTTGATCTGCTGATTTTGCCGCCTGGTTTGTAATCCTAAATCTGTTATTTTACAGGGATTGCACAACAACAGTAAATAATAATGCTGTAAACACATGTAGTTCATAAAGATGTAAACATGTACTACTAATTTTAAATGTGTAGCTTCAGCAAATAATAAATGAAACACAGTCATTTTAATGATTTAAAAGAGAAAATTGTTATATAAAGAGTAAATTACTTAAATAAACTTAGTAAACCAGCCTTCAAACCTATCAAAGTTTCACTATATAAAAACAAAACAAAACATAAATATGTATTTTTTAAAATGGTCTAATTGCTTGTATATGAATCAGAAACTCTGTCCAGTCTGTGCTTCACAGTGTTAGCAGTAATTGTATAATCACAAGAACATCTTTTATAACACAGGTGAGACCAATCCCAGAATGCTTTAATATAGGGAATAATGTACACTCAACTGTAAATAAACAGGCTATACTTCCTTAGAATGTTTTTGGGTTTGGCTCATGCTCTGAGATGGAATGACAGCTTTTATAAATACATTAGAGTGTACATTATTTGTTTAGTTGTAAACAATGTGATGAATTTGTCTACTTTCTTTGACTTGTAATGTATTCAATTTGTAAAGGCCTGAGGCTCAAAGTTTGGTTTTCAGTGTTGAAGCATTTTCTTTGAGTATTTTTTTTCTTCAGAACATTTTAAATCTGGGTATCATTTTGATCTGCTCATTTTCACAGTTGGGATTGTACAGCTGTTCTGAGGCGAATTTGGTGAAGATGTTTGTGTTTATTAACTATAGGACACACATGCCATCTTACTATTCCAGGGGCTATGAGACCCTGTAAATAATAGGGTTATAAATAATGTTGTTTATACAGGTCTAGTAATAATTATAAACAATGAAACCACTCGGATTGCTTTTAAATACCCCTGGAGTGGGCTTTCTTACTTTATTTGCTTGACTACCAGCCTAGTTCAGTCAAACAGAAAATGAGGTCGAGGAATGTAATCACTTAAAAAAAGATATTCAAACAGCAGGAACGGTTGAGACTTGTTAATAGTAAGTATTTATTAATAATGTTATGTTCACAAGCCGGTTACTATTTTTCTAGTCACAATCAATTTAAAACAATCCGACTACCACCCTGCTGACTGATCCTCACTCCTTCAGGCTGCAGCACGGAGTTAGTGTCGGGGGCTGCCAGCTTCAGATCTTTCAGCCCTCAGGCGCTTTTATTTTCATCTATAATGTGGTAAACACTCCAGATGGCAATGCAGTGCACCCACTATTGTCAGTGGGACTGCTTGACTGCCCCAAGGCAAATTAGGAAGCATGATATCATGAGAGCCCATTGTTGGTTTTGAGTGGGCTTAGGAGGGGCAGGACAGGCAAGGGGTGTGGGGGTGACCTCTAGCATTGAGTGTGAGGGAGTTTTGTTCCTACCACTGCTGACACCTAAGAGGGAGAAGCAACAGCGGAGCCTAGTGGTAGGAGTGTCCATTGTATAGTCTCAGAGAGAGGGGCGTGAGCTGATTGTTGAGGAATAGGATTGCCAGAGGAGGGTGAGAATGTCGAGGGCAAAATTTGCAAGGTGATTGGCTAAGAAGAGTTTGAGTTCTTTATAACCTGTCTGAGATCTCATCAAGTAATATCCCTACTCACCACAAGGTAAACAAAGGGAAAAAATTACTTATTTTTAACTATAAAACCTATTAACTACAAAACTTAAAAAAGCACATTCCATATCTTCATTGTAATATACTCCCAATAACACACCCACAACTGCAATTACCATAGAATTATAAATAGACCGGATCTGCCAAAGAAATGGTCCAGGAATTTCCTCTGTCACCGTGTTTGCAGGACTGACTGCTGTCAAAGTTACATTTAATGTGCCAAAAAAATATCAAATGGATCTTGAAAAGGTTTACATGCCACATTAAAAATATTATGTTGTGCTTTGCTACTAGAATGTCAGGAATAGTTTATTTCAGGAATTAGCAATTATTTAAAAATATTTATATTATTCTACTCCATCCCTATACTAATTCCTTATACTGGTCTTTTTTAAGCTTTATCAATTCAACTTTTAAAATAGCATTGCCTTTGCAAGTCAAGCATACTACTAAGATTGAATTAAAAACAAACACAAAAAAACGTTCTTTCCTCAGACATGTTCTTGCTGTCACTCTCCTCTTATTAAACTGCATGCCACATGCTGCCTATGTTTTCTGAATGCTTGTTAAGCATGTGATTGTCAATCTGCACATGTGCATATTAAATGGCTTCCTCAAGTTCAAATGCCGCTTATGATACAAGAGTATCTTTACTGCTATTAGCTATTAACTACACTCCTCGATCTTATGTAACCTTATTGTAAATATTGTGTTTAGAAATGCTATCCACAACATCAAAACAAATAATGCAAGGAGTGAATGAAACTCATTCAAAAAATACCAAGCAGTGAAAGGGCACAGAGGTGAGTTCTGTGAGTAACCTCAAAACATTTTGATCTGTTTATACATGTATTTATCAATAGAAATACAGCATAGTCACCAAATACAACCCTCCCGGTGTGCTAATGAAAGAATCTCAGCAGCCAGCCAGTCTCCATGGAGCTCAACCAATCAAGCCTTTGCCCATGGTCTCCAAGCTCATACTACTGTAAACATGTAAGTAAGTTGGTTGCTAACAGTTAATAGACCAAAAAATGTGCCTTATACAGTATGAGGCTACACATGTATTTTCTTTTTTGCTGCCCCCTTGCTGCTTCATGATGTTTGTCATCATTTTGCACATTACTAATTGCAATTACTCAAATATTGCATTCTTATCTTTTGATAAGTCAGTGTTAAGGTGCTTTGACTTCAGGAGACTCTCTTTATTGGTTCCTGTTGCCTGCCATGGACATATGCTAGATCAACCTGAATACATAGCAGTGTATTGCCAGCATAGCAACTTAATTCTTGATGCAAAGTGGCAGATCACTAAATGCGCTGGCTCTTAGTTCTATAAAAACACAGTGCTGACCATACCACCCAGTGTGGGACCCCCAAGGACAGGGGGGGGGTGGGGGGGGTGTGGGGGGGGGGTAAACGAAAATTGTGTCACAGACACGTTACAGCTGAGAGGAAAAATGATTGCCAGCATTCCTACCACGCGCAGAGCTATTATAGTTAATTACCCCTCGCGTTCCTAGAATGTGCGGTTATTGTGTGCAAGCGATGACATTAAAATAAGCTCTCTCTCTCAGGGCCTTATTAAAAACTTGCCACTGCTTGAAAATGTGTGTGAGCAGCACTGTCAAGACACTTTGACTGCTTGAGCCTCAGCTAACTTACAAGTATTCATGGCGGGCAAGTAGAACTGAAGGGCAGCACCTCAACACAGGCTGATCAAAACAAACACATCTCAGTGTGTGTAACCCCTTAGAATCATAAACAGGGGGCAGTTAAAAGAATGAAAAGGAAATCTGAAGCGACTTTCTCTTTCAGATCAAGCTTGGTGGGTGCAGTCATTACGCCCACCTGAATTGACCTGTGGATACTGGTCAGCAAACCCTGAGAACTGAATGGAACTGAGAGCCAAGCAGCCTCAAACGGACATTCCCTTGACCGCTTAATTCATGTTTCCCTCTATTAGTTCAGGGAGATCTTGGAACAAATGTCATCCCCGATAACATTCCTAAAGTAGGGAGTTCCTCCACATTACAGAAGCACTTTAAAGGATTGTGGGTCCAGTTGTCTTTCAGTTCATTTAATATGAACATCCAAAGTATACAGTAATCCAAGACCAAGTTGCAAACCTAAAGATGAAATAACACCCCCAGAATAGACTAAATAGTGGAGGAAAATGTCATTCTGTGGAGGACAGTGCCCTCTGCAGGTTTATATTTGAAACTACAGGTGCCAGTAGCAACACAATATTTGGCTCTTAACTATATACATAGAATTGCAGGCACATAGTGGCTGTATCTTTAGTGTACCATAGTGTTTATTTTTTGTACACATTAACAAGGTTGTTAACATTTATTGTCTTTTACATGGGTGATAATTATAATGAAGGTGTGATAAAGAGAATATATTTTCCTGAGCTTCTTAAACTTGAATACTGTATGTAATAGCTACATGTCAAGAGCAAGCAGATATCAAGGGGAAAGGGAGCTGTCCCTACTAATGAAGCCAATTAAACTGTCAACAAGGTCCAATTTCAGATAAAGCAGAGTCCACAGAAAGTTTTATTGGGTCAGTCCAGCTCATATGGACCTGTGGGGTTACTCAACCTCTGTGTCCGTGACCTACAGTGGCTCTCAAAAGAATGTCTATAATGTCAAAGTGAAAAATAAAATCTGCAAATTGTTCTAAATTAATTACAAATACAAAACAGAGAATAACTGATTGCATAAGTATTCACCCCCTTGAGTCAACATTTGGTAGAGGCACTTTTGGCAGCAATTACAGCCATGAGTCTATTTGAATAAGTCTCTACCAGCTTTGCACATCTGGACACTACAATTTTTGCCCATTCTTCTTTGCAAAATTGCTCAAGCTCCATCAAGTTGGATGGGGACCTTTGGTGAACAGCAATTTTCAACTCTTTCCACATATTCTCAATTGGATTGAGGTCCGGGCTTTGACTGGGCCACTCCAGGACATTGACCTTTTTGTTTTTAAGCCACTCCAGTGTCGCTTTGGCTGTATGTTTGGGGTCATTGTCCTGCTGGAAGATAAATCTTCTCCCAAGTCCCAGGTCTCTTGCAGACTTCAACAGGTTTTCCTCCAGGATTTCGCTGTACTTTGCTGCATCCATTTTGCCCTCTATTCTCACAAGCTTTCCTGGCCCTCACTCAGAGAAGCATCCCCATAGCATGATGCTGCCACCACCATGCTTCATGGTAGGGATGGTGTTCTCGGGATGATGTGAGGTGTTAAGCTTGCGTGTTAGTCCAAAAAGCTCTAATTTAGTCTCATCAGACCATAGTATCTTCTTCCACTTGGTCTCAGAGTCTCCCACATGCCTTCTGGCAAACTCTAGCTGAGATTTGAAGTGAGTTTTTTGCAACAATGGCTTTCTTTTTGCCACTCTCCCATAAAGGCCAGTTTTGTGAAGCACCCAGGCTATTGTTGTCGTATGCACAGTGTCTCCCATCTCAGCCATGGAAGACTGTAACTCCTTTAGAGTTGTCATAGGTCTCTTGGTGGCCTCTCTGACTAGTGCCCTTCTCGCCCGGATACTCAGTTTTTGAAGACAGCCTGTTCTAGACAGATTCACAGTTGTGCCACGTTCTCTCCATTTCTTAATAATGGACTTTACTGTGCTCTGGGGGATATTCAGTTATTTGGAAATGTTCTTATACCCTACCCCTGATTAGTGCTTTTGAAGAACCTTATTCCAGATTTGCTTTGAATTTTCCTTTGTCTTCATGATGTAGTTTTTGTTAGTAAATGTACTAACCAACTGTGGGACCTCCCAGAGACAGGTGTATTTAACCTGAAATCATGTGAAACACCTTGATTTCACACAGGTGGACTCCATTCAACTAAGTATGTGATTTCTAAAGATAATTGGTTGCACCAGAGCTTATTTAGGTGTGTCATAGCAAAAGGAGTGAATACTTACGCAATCAATTATTTCCTGTTTTATATTAGTAATTAATTTAGAACAATTGGTAGACTTTATTTTCACTTTGACATTATGGACTTTTTTTGTGTTGATCAGTTGCAAAAACTCCTAATTAAATCAATTTTGATTCCATGTTGTAGCACAATAAAATGTGGAAAAGTCCAAGGGGGGTGGACACTTTTGAGAGCCACTGTATGTCAATTAATTATTTTTTTATTGTAAAGCCCTTGGAACAGGTTTTAAAATTATGTCAAAGGTTGATTAATATAGCAATGTCTCACCATATGTGTGCAAGAACTACACAGCACCTCTTCTGCCATGCACCATGCACAGTTCCCTCATCATATGTGGGTTATGCACCATCAGCCACACATTGACTGTCCCGTTGTTGCGGCAGTCCAGTTTGGATGCATGCAAATTAGCTTCATGACATCATGAGTCATATATGGGTATATTTACAAAGCATACGTTATTATTACAAAATGAAAAACAAACTTCAGAATGCTTAATGTCATTGTAGCTAACACAATTGTTCCATTCAATTTCTTTCTACAGTAAGTCTCAAATGTGCAGTTTTGAAAGAAACTCATGTTATAGTGACATCTGGTACTACACTAGGTTAAAGGCACCTCTGCTTGCAAGCTATGCCTTTTTAGACCATCTTGCACTACTTGGGTCATTTCACCTGGAGCTTGAAATTATTCTATTCTCTACACTGGCTTCTTTTCTGTCAATGAAGCTTAATGAAAATAGCTCACCCCTCCAAGTCTCTGTAAGTCTCTGTGGTAAAAGCGTCTGCTAAATGACTAAATAAATAAACACAACAACAACAACAACAATAATAATAATAATAATAATAATAATAAATAATAATAATAATAATAATAATAATAATATTTTTTATCATTATTTGTATTAAATAAAAATTGCAAAATAACTGCCTTAACTGCCTGTCACAATTTTACTTGATAAAAGGACCTATGTGGACTTTAAAGAATGTTAATAACTGTGTTTGTCCAATAAAAGGTATCAACATTTTTTAATTTAGTTTTTCATCTCCGGACCAATGAGGCTGCCAATTTGCAGTTGGGGTGATATTCTGCAACAAGTCTGTTCTGTACAAAGACATCATTCTGAAACTGTATATACAGACTCGCCGGCATTGTTAACGGAAATTGGCTGTTATATACAAGAGGCCCTTCCCTCGCAGTCGCTAGGGGCAGCACTGTCACCGTATGCGACTGTACAGTCTCATCGACGTTTACTCTTGCTAGATTGCCTTTGTTGTTGCCTTTATCAGTCCTGTCAGGCTGTCAAATCAAACTCAGAGGAGCCTCTGTGAATTTGTTGTCGGCAGGCAGGCTCAATAATCTAGCGCGGAGAGAAAGAACTGTGGTGCCGCTGAAGATGGCTCTATCGAGAGGGCTGCGGTGCTGCCAGCGTATTTTCTCTTGGATCCCAGTGATTATTATTACTATGGTGATGTTGTGGTCCTATTATGCGTATATTTTTGAACTCTGTCTGTGTGAGTATTTTTTCAAGCATGTACATCACTGCTTTATTTTACTTGAGCGACAGATGGGTAGAAACCAGGAAGTGTTCGGAAAAGATCAATATTACAGTACAGCTAATTCATTGCCAGCTATTGTAGTGGTTGGCGCTGCTAGCATTCGGTACGGTAAGCATTTACTAATGAACCGTAATGTAAACATATTACTGTATGTATAATTAATATCAAAGATCCAGGTTTTATTGGGAAATATATCTTTTTTTAATTGATTGAATTATCACACGGCTGCATACGTTATTACTTCATTATGATAAGGTAGCTAGAACTATTTTGTTTAAAAAAAAAAAAACATTGACAATGTTGGTTTTGCACATAAAGTACATAGATAAGTGTGTAAAAACACTTCGGGTTGCTGATGTACTGTACAATTTTATGATGGACAGAGCCAGTAGAACATCTACTTTACACAGCATGTTTTGGGGTTTCTGATTGGCAGAGCTACATATTCAGTTTCCAGTGAGAAACCCACACAAGACTGCTCACTGTGGTTTAACAACAGGGCTGGGTAAATGGGAAATATTTATACTTTATTGGCTGTAAGTTTAGAGAAAGAGAAACAAGTAGTTGTATTAAACTATTTTGTGCAACTACAGGCAGCAGCGAAATCAACAACTTAGTGCCATTAAAAATCTACTGGTAATAACATCTGCCAAAATGAAATAGTAGTCTTTGGAATTAGAAACTGTTCTTCACGTGTACCCTAAATATAGTGCAACACATAAACACCTAGTATTGTGGGCTGAGGTGGGGCTGTTCCACTATATAGACTGATTATATGCCTGAAGGAGAAATCATTGAATTAAATGTGGTTATGATTTATGGGCAGACTTTATAGAAAGAGCTCCTCCTAGTAATTTACTAACCACAGACCTCATGTAATAAAGACTGTGCATCTTTTCAAAAAAGAAAAGTACTTCAAAAACACAAGAGTTTTACTCCTCTGAATGCAGTTGTCGCCTATAAAAAAATTATCTTAGTGTGGTACATCTTGTGCAGTGTTAATGTTGCGAAGAAAGGGAGTCTTCAAAAAGGTGAGCATTGGGGCTGTGGTGAAGACTAGTGCAAAGTCAAGGTGATCGTGTTTACCATGTAGAGAGTGACAGGCAGAAATAATCAGACCCTAATACCACTGCCAGTAGGGTGTAAGAATGCCAATCAGGCTGGCACTGATGTAAGAAGCCTGCCAGTGTTCTGAAAGGTTACGTCAATCACCCTTATATTAACTCCTGCAGGGAAGTTGGGGGTCACAAATCTGCAGCAGTGTCTGCTCTACAGAAAAGTCTTTTGAGAGTGTTCCTTGTGAAGACTCAAAAAACTGTGTTGGGAAAGAAAGCACCAGCCAACCGAGCACCTATTGTCAAAACTGCTTGCCTGCTTCCCACTATAATGGACTTACAGGGAGATGCAGCTTTTTTATATTATACACGATACTGCACACCCCAGGTGTGCTGTATGTGTTGCATAACCAATAAATCAGTTCTGCGGAAAGTGTGTTCTAGAGATGGCAGGTATTGCTACTTTTTAAAATAATTTTAATAGTTAACCTGTACAGTACCACTTCTAAACAATTTATTTTTACTCCTTTTTTTTTTCCAGTTACTATCACCAACGGTTTTGAAAAAGGTAAGCAATACATTACATTACAATTAATAGTAAAGTGCCTAGATTTGAATGGGTGGATTTGTGTGACTGTACAGCAGATTTATCTCCGGTCCCATTCCATGTATAACAGGTATCATTTATACAGGACCTGATCAGTGGTTCAGTTGAATAATTAAGGTCATGTTTGGAAGTTGCCTACCCTGCTGTACAGGTTGGTTATAAAGTCACCTTGGGACTAAAAAGCCATGTTGCAGAAAATGTATTAGTCCCGGAGCACATAAATATTGTGGATAAGTTGCCGTATGATGTGCCACGCAACGTCTGCTGTAGTATAATGTAAAATTGTCCTGTTTTATTTACAGTGGCCTACCTTGCAGTTTTTCATGTCTGTTTTGTAATGTTTGCGTGGACATATTGGAAGTCTATTTTTACACCACCTTCTCAGCCATCAAAACAGGTAATGTAAGGTACTTGACAATGTTGGTAGTTTGTATTTAGAAATACTAAAAGAAACTGGGTCATTCTGTGTCGAATGAACCAACATTTTGTGAAAATTTCACCATACGTCTCAGATTTGGATAAAAATCGGCACACAGTTTACACCTAGGGGAGATACCGCCACTTTTTTGGTCAGCCGATGAAATTAAAAAACACCCACGGTGCTTTTAAAAGCTAATAACTTTTGAAACATGTATGCTAGATCTGCCAAGATTCACAACCAGATAGATTTTTAGTCATAGAATCCAAATATAGCATAGCAAAAGAATTGTAAAACATACCTTTCAGGTCTAAATGGAGGCTCGATGGATCATCAAGAGATTTTTTTAACAGGTCAAAAGGTCCACAATGAGTAAAAGCAAAGATGTGGCATAGGTAGTATCAGGTTGCAATTAACACACAACAGAGGCATAACATTGATAACATTGATCTATTTTTCTAATCTTGAGATATAAAGAATTATTTAAAAAAAAACATGTTTACAGTCAAAATTGCATTTTCAGGGCATATTCTCTTTCAGTTTTGGGATAGAAAGAAATTTCTTGATTAAAAAAATAGAAAAATGGAAATATATTTACAGATTGTTGATATTATATGACTAGTTATGTTTTAAATGTGCCCTACAATTCTAAAAAAAAAAAAAAGGGAGGGGGCAGCTTTATTGAACTATTTTTACTTGAATAAATATCATAATTCAAAGTTTTTTTTTTTTTTTGTTCCAGTTGTTTAGGTTTTATCGTTATCTATCAAACCTGCTAGTTAGGGGCTCTCCAGGACCAGGGTTGGCCACCCTGATATAAGTTATGCATTCCTACTACAGTTGACTCTAGAACGATAAAGAGGAAATATTGGCTTGGTTTATATGCACTTGAAAATCGACTGTACAATAGGGTTGGAACAATAATCGATAATACCGATAATCACGATAATTTCTTTGCAGCGATAATTTTGTGTTGAATAATTATTATCTATAATCATAATTATCATCTGTTACCCAATGAAGCAGTAAGCGGCACTGAACTGTCTGCGTGAGGCGTAAAACGTGATCTCTGTGAGCACTGCTTACATTGGGAAGTTTAGTATTATGTTTAAACAATATGCTTTTAACTTTACGTCATGGTTTCATTTTGATAATAATTTGTACATTGGCAAAGCATGACTGCTTTTCTAACCTAAAAACACAAATATTGTTTGTAATATATAAAAAAAAAACTGCTAGCTTGCTTTAAAAGTACTGTAGAAAAGTAGAACTTTTGACTATTAAAGTTATGTCTGTTCCCATGGCATTGCTATTGTAAAAAAGGATAG
This sequence comes from Polyodon spathula, assembly GCF_017654505.1. Taxonomy (NCBI): domain Eukaryota; kingdom Metazoa; phylum Chordata; class Actinopteri; order Acipenseriformes; family Polyodontidae; genus Polyodon; species Polyodon spathula. Next base: position 11,694,905 of record NC_054553.1, read on the forward strand.
TTCCATAAATAGAAGAGAGTTAACTTTTAATGGAAGGCTAGGCGGTTTATTTTATTAAATTGTCTACATACAAACAGCCATGTGCAACTCGGTATGTTCCTAATATAATTATTTTTAAACCTAGTTTGATTCTCTTAATGGCAGCTTCACCACACAAGTAAAGTAAAACGCATGCTTCCAGGCAACGTCAGCAATTTTGTTTCGTTATATTAATACACTTTTATGAAAGTAAACCTTTTTGAGTTAACATAAATGTTTAAATAAGAACAATATCTATATAGCTATATATCTGTATATCTGTATATCTATAGATATATATTATTTTAAAGGAAACTACGTAATTTATTAATAATATACAAATTACAATAGGTGTATATGTATACTCACATTTGTTCTGGGCACCCACCAGAAATTTAAAAACTCGGCACATATACTGTCTAGTTTTATTTTTCTTCTATACTCATTGACTTAGACTGGCGGTTGTCATGCTGCTAAAGTGTAAATTTGATAAAGATACAATAATTTTTAATATTTTATTTATTCCGCCGATAATCACGATTATTGTGATAATTTACAGACAATAATCGATAGCTGAAAATGTCACTATCGTCCAACCCTACTCTAAGGTCATGACTGTGTGACATTGACATGCGAATATATCGTGAAACAAAAAAAGGACGTCCTTTGGTCAGCTCGACTTTTAGGGCAGGGTCAATTGCTTTCTTACGATAAAAATAGCTGTAAAAACCCATGTAAACCGAACAGGAATCGTGCTTGTGTCTCATGAGGTTTCAACAATCAAGATCCCGTTCTTCTGACTTAATATCACGTAATCTCCAGCAGAAAGGCCGTACAAAACGTACGTACACACACACACACACACACACACACACACACACACACACATTTATGGACTACTTCAACACTAGAACCGCTGACAGCAGTCATTATCACTGTACATTTTAAACCTCACCAGTATTAAAATGAAAGACAAACTATCAGATAGAACTCAAAAGTTTTATTCAAACACGTCATATCAAACATCTGCACAGTGAAAACGCTGTATTTAAATGAACATTTAAACATAAAAGGATTTGTTTTCTAACCCACCACATATAAGGCACTACTTCAAAAAAAATTAAACTGTAATAAAATAAACATATCAAAAGAAACTAGTGTGTAAACAGGTGTATGCACATACAAAACTGTAACATATTATTTGTCTTGGGTGTGTGTCACTTGCAGCAAAGAATCCAGGTTGAGCTGCTGCAGCCTGCAGCTTTGTAGTTTTCTGAGTGAAATGTTTCTGCTGAAGTGCTGTGGTGAAATGTTTCTGCTGAAGTGCTGTGGCTAACTTCAAGATGAACTATCTCCTGTCTTGTACAAAACGAAGGAATTGGTGGCTGCCAGGTCCAGTAGAGATAAAAAACAGGTGTATGTGTGTGTGTATGTCTGTCTGTCTGTCTGTCTGTCTGTGTGTACACAGTGGCTTGCAAAAGTATTCAGACCCCTGACCAATTCTCTCATATTACTGAATTACAAATGGTACATTGAAATTTTGTTCTGTTCAATATTTTATTTTAAAACACTTCAACTCAGAATCAATTATTGTAAGGTGACATTGGTTTTATGTTGGGAAATATTTTTAAGAAAAATAAAAAACTGAAATATCTTGCTTGCATAAGTATTCAACCCCCACACATTAATATTTGGTAGAGCCACCTTTCGCTGCAATAACAGCTTTAAGTCTTTTGGGGTAAGTATGTACCAGCTTTGCACACAGTGTCAGAGTGATTTTGACCCATTCTTCTTGGCAGATTTGCTCCAGGTTGTTCAGGTTGGTTGGATGATGCTTGTGGACCGCAATTTTCAAGTAGTGCCTCAGATTCTCAATGGGATTGAGATCAGGACTTTGACTGGGCCACTGTAGGACATTCACCTTTTTGTTCTTGAGCCACTCCAATGTTGCTTTGGCCTTGTGCTTGGGATCATTGTCCTGCTGAAAGATGAATTTCCTCCCGAGCTTCAGTTTTTTAGCGGACTGAAGCAGATTCGCTTGCAGTATTTTCCTGTATTTTGCTCCATCCATTCTTCCTTCAGTTGTAACAAGATACCTAGTCCCTGCTGATGAGAAGCATCCCCACAGCATGATGCTGCCAACACCATACTTCACGTAGGGATGGTGTGTCTTGAGGCAAGGGCACTGTTAGGTTTGCACCACGCAGCACTTTGAGTTTTGGCCAAAAAGCTCTATCTTGGTCTCATCTGACCACAAAACCTTTTCCCACATCGCAGCTGGATCACTCTCATGCTTTCTGGCAAACTCCAGACTTGCTTTCAGATGGTACTTTTTGAGTAATGGCTTCTTTCTTGCCACCCTCCCATACAGGCCAGTGTTGAGCTCTTGATATGGTTGACTGGTGCACCATTACTCCACTCCCAGCCACTGAACTCTGTAGCTCCTTCAAAGTGATTCCTTCAAACTGCTCACTGGGATATCCAAACACTTGGGTATTATTTTGTACCCTTTCCCTAACCTATGCATTTGTATTACTTTATCTCTAACTTCTGTAGAATGCTCTTTGGTCTTCATTTTCCTTCAGATTCACAGCCTTACCAATGATCCTTCAACAGTGGGGTTTTTATCCAGAAAATGTGACAGCAACTTTAATGGTTCACAGGTGGAAGCCAATGGAAAGGTAATTGTGTCCTCGTTAGGGCAATTTCTTTCATCGGTGAAAACTGGGAGCTTCCACAGCACAGGAGTTGAATACTTATGCAAGCAAGATATTTCAGTTTTTTAGTTTTCTTAAAAATATTTCCCAACATAAAACCAATGTCACTTTACAATAATTGATTCTGAGTTTCAGTGTTTAAAAATAAAATATCAAACAAAACGAAATTTCAATGTACCATTTGTAATTTAGTAATATTCAAGAATTGGTCAGGGGTCTGAATACTTTTGCAAGCCTGTGTGTGTGTGTGTGTGTGTGTGTGTGTGTGTGTGTGTGTGTGTGTTGTGTATACACAGTAGACACAGTGCCTTTAGAAAGTCTGCACCCCCTTTCACCTTTGGTTGATAGCCTGGAATTAAAATGCAATTTTTTTTTCATTTATCTAAACATCCTACCCCACAACTTCCAAGTGAAAAAAATATTCTAGAAATTTGTAGAAAATTAATTTAAAAATAAAACTGAAATATCATGTCCACCCCCCTTGTAAGAGCAATCCTAAATTAGCTCAGTTGTAACCAGTCACCTTCAAAATCACACACCAAGTTAAGTGGCTTCCACCTGTGTTAAATTGTAGTGATTCACTTGATTTCAGGATAAATTCAGCAGTTCCTGAAGCTCCCCTCTGCTGGGTAGTGCATTTCAAATTAAAGACTCAACCATGAGTACCAAGGAGCATTCAAAAGGACTCTGGGACAAAGTTGTTGAAAGGCACAGATCAGAGGATGGGTATAAAAAAATATCAAAGTCCTTGAATATCCCTTGGAGCATGGTCAAGACGATTATTAAGAAGTGTAAGGTGTATGGCACCACCAAGATCCTGCCTAGATCAGGCTGTCCCTCCAAACTGGATGACCGAGAAAAAAGAAGAAGACTGATCAGAGAGGCTACTAAGAGGCAATAGCAACTTTGCAAGAGCTACAGGCTTTTATGGCCAAGACTGGTCAAAGTGTGCATGTGACAACAATATCCCTAGCACTCCACAAATCTGGGCTGTATGGTAGGATGGCAAGAAGCAAGTCATTACTCAAGAAAGCCCACCTTGAATCCCGTTTGAAGTATAAGACGGGAGATTCTGTAGCCATGTGCCAAAAAGTTTTGTGGTCTGACAAAACTAAAATGGAACTTTTTGGCTTAAATGCAAAGCGTTATGTTTGGCGCAAACCCAACACAGCGCATCACCCAAAGAACACCATCCCTACTGTGAAGCATCATGTTATGGGAATGTTTTTCATCGGCAGGGATTGGGACACTTGTCAGGATAGAAGGGAAAATGAATGGAGCAAAGTACAGAGAAGTACTTGAGGAAAACCTGCTGCCCTCTGCAAGAAAGCTGAAACTGGGATGGAAGTTCACCTTTCAGGATGACAATGTCCCAAAGCACACAGCCAAAGCTACACTGGAGTGGCTAAGGAACAAAAAGGTAAATGTCCTTGAGTGGCCCAGTCAGAGCCCCGAACTAAATCCAATCGGAAATTTGTGGCATGACTTGAAGATTGCTGTCCATCAACGCTCCCCAAGGAACTTGACAGAGCTTGAACAGTTTTGTAAAGAAGAGTGGTCAAATATTGCAAAATCTAGGTGTGCAAATTTAGTAGAGACCTATCCCAACAGACTTTAGCTGTAATTGCTGCTAAAGGTAATTCTATGACAAAAAATCGACCTGGATGTGAATTTTGGCAGCTCTAGCTTACTTATGTCAAAAGTTATTTGCTTTTATAAGCACTGTGGTTTTTTTTTCGTTTCATCAATTTTTATCCAGTCTGAGATGTAGGGTGGCATTGACTGGTTGAATTGACACGGAATGACCCAACTAACATTCACTGACCTATGTTTCGAGTCTTTTTCAATCTTCTTACTATATGTTATTTTTGGAGCTAGATAGATGTGTGAATGGTTATTTATTTTTCAAGGTAATAGTTATAATAGATTATTTTCTTAAGTTATGCATCTTTCAAATGTTCATTGCGATGTACTAGGTAAAAGTATATGTTCTGTATTGCTATCTTCTTAGATTATTCAAATTTGTTAGGGCATATTTTTTTTAGTCCAGTGTAATGCCAAAAATATATGTATTTTGAAAGTGTGTTAAAAATTAGACCTAGAGTTGAATTTTGAGCAAAGTTTTCACTCTTGCTTTTATTTATGTATGTATGTATGTATGTATATATTTATTTTACACAGTGTATTGCTGCAGTAGTTCTGTAGTAGTGTTTTTTTTTTTTTTTTTTCAGAAAATGAGAGGCTTCAAACTAGTTCTCGTCTAGTTTTAATATGTAATAAAAGCAGTGCTGTGTCAATGTTCATGTCCATATGAAATCAGAGAAGGATATTGTACCTATCTAAGTGTGGCTCATTCACTGACAGTCCCCTCTGTATGTCAACACCCTCATACGTGCTGTTTTTTGTTTTTTGTTCCAGTTTCATATGTCCTACTCTGACAAAGAGAGATATGAGAATGAGGAGAGGTCTGAAGTACAGAAGCAAATCCTGCTGGATATAGCCAAGAGGTTACCAGTGTATACCCGAGCAGCATCTGGAGGTCAGGAAGATTCTCTTCATTCAGTTTTATTATATAAACAGTAGTGTTATTTAAAACAGACCTCACCTTTACAGAGTTTATTTGGTGTACTTTGTTTGCAGATGTGTCTCTGCTGAATAGAAAAGAAAGGCATTTGTATTAGGGCTGTATTTTTGTCTAATGAATTTCAGCTTTGTTTTCCTTTTAATAACGAAAGAGTTGAGTACCTGCTGATATTGAGTACCTCTGCATTGTGCCTCATTCCCTCATAATACAGCAATGCGTTACATCCAACCATGCAACCCACCGAGTTCAAACCCTGTGTAAAATCTGAGTTTTACAGTAGTTTTTACCTGTACCTTTCAAATAAACACTTTGTAGAATTTCATCTTTTCTTTGTGATTGGTTTCCCATTTGGTATTTCCATAAGAGTCACGTGGTTGCAGAATTAAGCAGGAATCTGCAGGATGAACAGGGTTGTTATTCAGTGTTAAAGGGATTGCAGCTAACAAAATGATTCCATAAATCTTACCTGTTTTGCACTCCCATTAAATGTGCAGTTTTTAAAGAAACACATGTTATTGCAAACATGTAGGTTCATTTTAAAACAGGCATCTGATACTACAGTAAGTTAAATAAAGTATTCCGTGTGCTTGCCTTGTCTTCCATGAAGTCAAAGCAAGTTGCTTGCTGAAAGCATGTCAGTCAATGGGGGAGAAAGCTGATTGATTATTCACAGGAAAGAAGCCAGTGAAGGGGAGGGGGACCAAAGGAGTGCAAGAGCATCTAAAAACACGGCTTGCAAACAGAGATTTCTAACTAGTGTAGTGTTTTCTAAAACCATGTTTTTTGTTTACTCAAAGTAGAAATCTATATAATGAATTGATGTGAAAATGTTATTTTGTTAGCATATTCCTGTGCAACTGTTTACTGCAATATGTGCGTCAGTGTTCAAGTTTGTTTATGTTCTCTAATGACACTTGTGCTGTAGTTGGAGCCTCTTCTATGAAGCCTTCTTCTCGTTCTGTAATTGACAGACTTTACTCCTTATTTTCAGCTGTCAGATTTTGCGATCGGTGCCAGGTGATTAAACCGGACCGCTGCCATCACTGTTCTCTCTGTGAATTGTAAGTCCTCTCATGTTTTGCAGTATATTTATCATGAGACCTATAGCATTTGTGGGATTTGTTCTTTACAATTGACTGTTTTTCCCTTTTAAATGCCGTTATTTGCTGTACTAATAATAACTTGGCATGCAAAACAACAGATGTGTTCATTTAGAACTGCTGGGCTGAACAATAGCTTTCAACACTTCCCAAAATGGATGCTGTATGTATATAATACTAAAATATGTGTCTCTATAACAGGCTTATATGTAATGGCCATGGTTTACAAAAAACTTTTTGAAAGGCCCTTAATGGTGCAGATATCCCAGTCGATAAGCTTTTTAGCTGGGGGAAAGGTTTATGGGTCTTGCATGTATGCAATACCTGAACTGGGCAATTTCAGGGATGAATGAATAAATGACAACCTTCTCAGTCCCTTTATTAATTTAAATTGATATAGGGATTTTCTTTTGTAAATCCAACGTGTCTCACCTAAATGGATTGTACAGTAAGTTCTTGCACCAGGAATCCTTTGTAGATTACCTTTCAATTTAAAGTGGTTGTAAAGTAATGTCATAAGTCTGTCCTGTTGTGCAATTCAATTAACTAAAATGCACAGGTAGGAAAGAAACACATATCATTCCAAGCATTTTAAAATGTTAGGCCTCACATGTGAAGTTACATAACTTACATACATCTCGTATTATATAAGGTTAAGGAAAGTTCTGAGTTTGCGTGTCTTGACCTCTTTCACCTCAGCAGGGGTCAAAGCATCTTACTGGCTGTCAAGCTTGTCGGTCGTACTGATTGGTTACTTACAGGAAAGAAAGCCTGGATTGGGTGGGGGCAGTCTCACTCTCTGGGTGAAGTGGCCTTCTGAAAGCAACTTGCAAACAGAGATATATTAACGTAATGTTTTAAACTCCGCATTTGGGGACTGTATAGTTAATGGATGTGCATGGTGGGGAAAATGTCTCTAATTATTTTGTTGGCTACAATCACTTTGAATGGATCTGCTTTCATATTAATATTACTGTACTTTTATTTCAATTGCAAGCCATCTCTTTTTGATATCTTTTAATTTGTCTTGTTTTTTGATTATTTACAGGTGTGTGTTGAAAATGGATCATCACTGCCCTTGGTAGGTACACAGTCACACAATTACCTGAGCTGTAGTCCTGGGATACAGTCAAACCTACATTAATACCCATAGAATGCAGCACCACAGTGGTGATGTGAATTGTGACAGTTCACCCTGCTTAGTAGCTGGTTCCAAACAATCAGATTGAAGGACAGAAAAAGACTTGCAGGGAATGTCATCCAAATATCACCTTACAGGCTGTAAAGTTTACAACAAAACCCATTACGTAACGTGTTTACGTAATGTGTGTGTTTTCTTCCTAGTAACTTTTCATTCATTTTACATTTCTGCCTTTTCGTAGGGTGAATAACTGCATTGGTTTTTCGAACTACAAGTTCTTTCTGCTGTTCCTGACATATGCCATGGTGTACTGTTTGTTCGTTGCCTCCACTGTTTTGCAGTACTTCATCAAGTTTTGGGCAGTAAGTCTCTCTCACGCCTCCTTTCTAGATTTCACACTGGCTAACATAATTCCATAAACCTTCCAAATTGTGCACTTGCATTCGCTGCAGGGGTTTCAGATGTGCAGTTTTTAAATAGACACGTTATAGCAAACCTGTATTTTAATTTTAAAACATTCTATCAGTTTATAATGCCTTCTAAGAAGTATGGTACTGCTTTACTTCCTTGGTCATTTCACCTCAGCTCTGGGTCAGAGCATGCTACTGGCTGAAAGTCAGTGTGAGTCACTAGGGCAAGAAGCTGATTGGTTATTGACAAGAAAGAAGGCGTGGGGACAATTTCACCGTCCCAGTGAAATAACCCAGGAAGTGCAAGACAAACCGATTCCTTTGATCTAGAGTAGTACAATATGTCATGTTTCAAAACCATGCATTTGAGACCTATGCAATGAATGAATGGATGTGCATGGTGGGGAAAATTCATGGAAATATATTGTTAGCTACGATTACGTTTAAAGCGTTCATAGCTACTGAATTAATTTCATAATGCAATGTACTCCCCCCTCCATGTGACCAGCTTGGAATAAAGACCCTCTGACTATTGCTATCTGTCTATCTCGGTCTGTCCCTTTTAATGCAGAGACTGAAGATTTTTCTGTGTTAAGACCATGTCACTGCTTGAGCTGTGCTTGCATTGCAAATCAGAGTTGAACAAAAAGACCTGGCCCATGTAGTACATTATCTTTAAATGAGCTTGCATGTTTTTGTAAATTTATCACCACTGCAGCTTTTTCCAACAGCTCAGAGCTCACAAACCATTTGAGATACAGACTTCATATTGTCAGCGTGGAACCTCCAAAAATGTAACATTTATTGTGCAGATATACCTCCAGGGCCACTGAGAGCCACTGTTCTAGGGGAGTGGTTGTTTCTTAGCACTGATAATCAAGTACCTTCCTCCTTGTTTCTCAGACATTTTTGCATTTACTTTTTCATCAGGGTGAGCTCCCAAATGGCCATGCCAAGTTCCACGTCTTGTTCTTGTTCTTTGTGGCTGTCATGTTCTTTGTGAGTCTCATGTTCCTGTTTGGCTACCACTGTTGGCTCGTCGCTAAAAACAGATCCACGCTGGGTAAGGAGACACAGGCTTTGTTTTTTTTTTAGTTTTTTTGTAATTTGTGAGTGTTACTGGCAGAACCAGAACAAATGGTGAGTTCAATCCAAAGGCGTAGCAATTCAAAAGCCAGTCCCAAAGAATGGCTCAATGTTCTCATTACAAGACGGAACAGGCACCAGACTATAGCATTATAAAGGGGAGCCCTCTGTAGGTAAAAGTGTGACATATGAACGGAGAGACAAGCAGAGTGCCACCATATAGTCAGAGGTTATGATACTTTTAATAGCTTGTGTTAAAATGTTCCATTTCAAGCTTCATCCTAGTTGGATAAGTGATTCTGTAGAAATTTGTACAAGTGTGACATGCACACTACAGCAAGTCGGTCAGATAGCCTCCATATACCCCCAAATTCTCACACACACAGTAACTTCAGCTCAAGAAGGATCCGAGGGAAGTTTACAATTGGACAAGCCGTTTTTATGTTAAAATGTAAGTGTGACATATAGATAGACTGTTGGACAGACATATATCAAGACATTAGGATAAACTCAATAATTTGTGCTAAAGAAGTTTCATCACAATTTGGCCAAGCTCTTCTCTAGCTACATGCAAAACTCTAATGTATGACATATGCCTGCCTCCACTATAGCTGTGGTGCACAGCATCCCTAAGGGAGGATAATAAGGGAATTGCTAATCAGAAAGACAATTAAGCTTTCCCGCTGGAGTGTGGCGTTTGCAGCGCACTGTTTTTCAAATGCATTCCACTCTCACTGCACAGTGCAAAGGCTTGTTGATGACTTGGGCATTGTGATTATGTTCTTTCTTTGGAGCTGTGCCACCGGAAGAGAACTCAGGTGATTAGGAGCGGGGGGATTCCTCTGCTTGACTACCTAATTAGATTGATGCTTATGATATTTCAGTGGCTCGTGTGTAATAGCTTATAGCCTGGGGTTCAAACGATGATCAGTCTGAATCTAATTTGATTCTAGCGAGGATAATGCATATTCCCTTTTTAATAACAGCAAGTATTTAAAATTAAATCATGCTTATTTATGGTAATCCGAGTTAAAACCCCTGGTGGTAACACATTTTCTAATTATGTGCCTATTATGCCTGGGCCCTGTAAGCTGCATTGAATCCTGTCTAAAGCAGCTTTTCTCAAATGTAGCTACTAGTGTGATTTTTGTGGCCACAGCAGCCCCCCCCCCCCCCCCCCCCAGCAACTCCTCCCTAAATCAACCTTTAACTTAATCAGCACCAGAGTTCATTGCTTTTCTTGTTTCAGCTTGCATTCAGCTAAAAAAAAAAAACGTCATTGCCTGAAATACATTCAGGATTTGTTTTACTTCTGTGTGACATCCTTTGCTTTGTAGTTAATTTACTGGGGTAAAGTAACCCTTCAACCTATTTTTTAATACCATTTTACATATAGTGGCTTGACAATACCATTTTTGCCCCTGCACTAATTTTCTTTGTTTTTATTTTTCCCCCCGCTATATTTTTATCCTTACAGTTTAAAATGTGTCATCAAGGTCAAGTTTAAATTCTAATGTGGGAGATAGCAAGTCCTTTTGGGCTAGTTTGACAATTTCAATGCTGTGTGTTTATTATATATTGTTAACTGTTATTTAACAAGGGTGATCTGGTGTGTGTTTATAATAATTTGTTATGCACTTTTATGATGTAAAAGCATTGTCCACATTTGTTATATTTAGCTGGGTATTGTGCGTCACTTGATTGGAACAGGAAAGTGAAAGTAGTGTTTGCATCCATTTGACTTTAATGTGTCAGTAATGTACTTTAGCGTGGGTATTGTATTTATTTATCAATTAAAGTTTGACCTGTTGGAACAATAAAATTAAGTAGCAAAATACTTGATTTATGTCTCCAGTGTATCAGTAAACCTGGGAATAATATCCAGTGTGGAGTACAGAGGGGCTGCTGTATTTTTTAATGAGAAACACTAGCCTCCTCCTGGGGGTGCAAGTGACTGTGACTGAGTATAGTGTTTATGTCTGCATTGACTGAGTATAGTGTTTATGTCTGTGTATTAACTGAGTATAGTGTTCATGTTTGTGTATTAACTGAGTATAGTGTTCATGTTTGTGTATTAGCTGAGTATAGTGTTTGTATTAACTGAGTATAGTGTTCATGTCTGTGTATTGACTGAGTATAGTGTTTATGTGAGTGTATTAACTGAGTATAGTGTTCAGGTCTATTAACTGAGTACAGTGTTCATGTCTGTGTTTTAACTGAGTATAGTGTTTGTATTAACTGAGTATAGTGTTTGCATTAACTGAGTATAGTGTTTGTATTAACTGAGTATAGTGTTTATGTCTGTGTACTAACTGAGTATAGTGTTTGTATTAACTGAATAAAGTGTTCATGTCTGTGTATTAACTGAGTGTAGTGTTTGTATTAACTGAGTATAGTGTTCATGTCTGTATTAACTGAGTATAGTGTTCATGTCTGTGTATTAACTGAGTATAGTGTTCATGTCTGTATTAACTGGGTATCCCTTTGTGATGGCATTGCTATGGACATTCTCTTTCCATTACGTGCATCAGTAGGGGGTGTTTGGAGGTTGTCTTTGTCATGTTATTGACAGTATTGGAATTGGGAATATACAGTATACAACCATCAGTCTGTGAATCTGTATGCTGTGCTTCTCTTTCTACATATATCTGGAGAAGCGCATATCCATCTGTGATGAACCATGGTAAGGGAATTCTTTAGCACATGTTATTGATAGGATCACAATCTAGGGATGTCTTTATTTTCAACTGTACTTTTTTGAATTTCCAATGAATATTAACAGCAAAATTATTGTTTCTGTTGTGTTTCTTTTTTCACCTTTTTAGAGGCTTTTCAATACCCAACTTTCCATAACGGACCTGACAAAAATGGCTTCAACCTTGGGTTTTCAAAAAATCTGCAACAGGTGTTTGGGGAAGATAGAAAATATTGGTTTATACCGACGTTTACCAGGTATGACTCTGTGTGTGTGCTTAAATTATGTTGGTGTATAGCACTGGAATTTACTAGATGACTTACCTGATTATCAGGTGGTAACATACATATGAACTATAAAAGGGTTTGTCAGTGTTTGTGTGCTGTAAGCAAGCAATCACCTCCACCACTGAGACTGTTAAATCTGGTTAGTAAAGGACGAGATTCCTCTAAAAGAGGCTTCAGCACAGTTTGGGCGATGTGATGAAATCTGAAAGGTGGGAACAGTAAATAAAGGTAAAGCTTGTGATTTAAATACTGGTTATACAGCACATATCACAATGGCACACAGTCCCTGAGCTCCAATGAACAGCTGAGAACCAGAACTGGTGACACTCAGAGGACTACCTGTCTCTCACATTTGAATAAGGAGTCGCTGTCCTCATTGCATTTTTCAACAAAGTACCAAGTGACAAAAGAAACACACAAACGATTGTGTGAATTATATGTTGTTGACAACTTGTAGGTTGTAAAAATCGGTCCAGTGATGTGTCTCTAATCCCCTGCATGTTTGTCTTGTTGCTCCAGCCTTGGCGATGGTCATTTCTTCCCCATGAGGTTTCTGAGCGAATCCCGAAATCCTCTGTTGGCCAGTGAAGAGCAGTGTGAGGATGGGGGATCGGATGAAGAAAACTACAGTAAGATCATCTCTCTGACACTGTAAAATGGGGGTGGGGGGAGTCATTACTTAAATATAGAGCTTCACATTTACCTGCTAATTAGTATAATGCCTCTTTTTCACTGTATAACTGAGCCGCGACAGGACCGTAGCAAGCCCTCGCAGTGCAATTAAGGGGAGCCTGCGTTGTTTTTACACTGCAGAGTCGAGCCGTGCTACTGACGTCACACACGCAGCGAAAGACAGTTGTTATTAATTACTGTTATTAATTAACTCTGTTTACCAAAAGATGCGTAAATAACAGAAGCTGCGCAAGCGCAGCGAGAGCCGTAGTTGTATGTATGGTACAGCTGTACAATATTTTGTTTGACTATATTTTTGTAAATAAGTTTATAATTATTTTATTTTCCACATTTTTGTCTTTTATATTAATATAATAAAGGTCAAGGATGAGAAATTTGGTAGAATTTTGTGATTTTGAGTGTGTGAGTTAAGAATACCGTACCTCTGGTTTATGTACCTTTGGTTCAAATCGTCAGAAATTCAGGCATAAACTTTCTCATTTCTGACACATGACTCTAGATCTTCCTGAACACTTCTATCTACCCACAGAGAAACTAGAGTCTGCACTTCCTCAGTGTCTCAAAGGTGTACTTTTCTCTCATGACGCCCTCTGCCTGCCATGTTTGTTGTTTTTCTTTCTGGAGTGTACTGACTGGTGCTTAGTTACAATATTTAAAAAGATTTAAAAAAAATAGGGGGAGGGATGACATTTTAAGCAGATGGAAGTAAAAGGCATGCCAGATGAAGTCTTTCAATAGACCCACAAAGTGTAAATTTTATTTTAACGATGCCTCTGCACCAGTGAATACTTAAGAGATGGGGCAGCCTGATTCGAGTTTAACAAGACCAGGCGTCTGGCCAGCAGAGCTGTGAAGACCAGGGTGTCTGACTAATCTGAACAAAGTGGCATCAGCGGGCACTGCACCAAGAAGTGAAGTCACTGAGTGGGATCAATGGGGGATTGTCCTGAACAGGATCACCCTGGGGCAATACCCGTACATTCTATATGAATAAGGAATCTGACATCAGTGTTGTTAGCTTCTCCCACTGCTTCAAGCAATACAATACTGGTCTGGATTTTAAAAGCCTTTTAATCCAAATTGCTATAGATACTAGTTAATAAACTATAAAACAAACTAAATGAAATGTCTTGAGCTGTTTATTTCTTGTTTGGTAACTTTTAATGGGTGTGTTTTTTCATTTCTTTAAAAATCATGCTAATGGCAATTTGAAACTTTCAGAATCTAATCCATTGGGCAAAACTGTATATTGACACAAAGGTCTTTGGTCAAAACCTATTCAGTCCATCAATTATTAACTTGTCCTTTCTTCCGGGTTAATATAGTTCATGCTTAAGTACAGGCTTAATCACTTTTTAAGTTTCTTCCAAGTTTATTTAATTAATGGAGATTGTGTCTTCAGTTGTTGCTCGCTCTCTTCTCTCCTCTGTCCTGATTGAGTCAACCTCAAAGAAACAAAGACTGCACTTTCTGTTTTTGACCTTGAGCTTGTTTGCAACTTACACACGTTAGTAACTCGTTGCTTCAATAAGAAAAATAATTGGGTGCCCATTTAATTTAGGAACAGAGGGCCTTAGTTCTTGTCACCTGTTTCCATGGAGACAAGGACAGCTTATCACTTGCTTTTCATCAATCGCCCGGTTTTAGCACAGGATTCGTTTTAGTTTTGTGAATGTTTTTACCAAAATAAAGTCGTTAATTACTATCCCTTTGCATTTGTAAAGCCTTTAACCCATGAGGAATGTTTGTGTGTTCTCAATAATAAGCAGTCTCCCAGGGCTTCCTTCTACAACGTCAGTGAAAAATCAGTAGACATGGGCTTTCTCTTTGACACTGGAGGAGGTCTGCTTGGCTGGCTGCATGTTTTATTTGTGTGGGATTCTTCAAAGTTCTCAGAAGTTGATTGACTTTGTTTGCTTCTATATTTTAGTTCTGCGAAGAGGAGATCCGTCAGTCACTATAGAAATGGACACATAGCAAGCTGTGGGGTTTGCTGATTTCCTACTACAGGTTAGTGATTCACCCAACATCGGTCTAGAAATTGTAACTGTGACCTACATCTTCCCAGTTCATCATCATTCCTGTAGTCTTGTCTAACTACTTTGGCCTCTTTGTAATCTTTCACTCACATTTAGGGGCTAGTGGAATGTGTTAAGAATGTAGTTTCTGTACAGGTGATCTTCACTGTAGCTATGGTCCCTAGCTTCAATAGGTCCTAAAGTTTCCCAGAGTATAAATCCAAGCATCTACTTGCGATAAAAGTAGCAAGTTCTTAGTTTTGTCTTTTTTTTTTTTTTTCAGGACTGCAGATTACTAGTGAGAATCCCCCTCCACCCCAAGGACCAGGAATCGAGTTACTGTTGTGTTTTCTGGATAACCACATTCCGTCTTGCTGGATTTGAAAACAGTAACGCTTCTTTTTTAATATATATCAGATCTTGTTTTGTAATTAAACATTGATGATGGGAACATACCAGCTATTCCAGGGTAAGGGCTGTGTCCGACAGGAGCTGGGGAATCTATCATACTTCCCGCTGTGCCTTTCAGGGACACAAAATGATTCCAATGTGTGGCACAGTACTGCTCAAGGTGATTTTAAATGAAACCAATGAACATTTCTGCAGTAGGCACTGGGTATAACACACTGGTTTGTTTACAGTAGGATTATATGCTTTACTTATTGAATGAATATGGTTTTCTAAAAACAAACTCCCTCTAATTTTGATGATTCCCCTTTGTGTGCAGTGGGTTATTGTTGATACATTAGCTGAATGTTTATCTTTTTTTAGCTTCCAGTGGGATTACACTGACTGTCTGTCTCAGTGCTAGTGAACTTTAGGACATACGAGGGACATTTTCTTGCATTCTGGTTAGAAATACGGATTCTTCTTAATTCCATTGTAAAACTAAATGCCTTCCCTTTTATTAAATTAATTTGTAAAAGAGATGCAACAAAAGTCACTTGACCATTTACTGGAGGGAATACGTATGTAGCAACGGGTAACAATGGGAAGGAGGATGGTGTGGTTGAGTCACAGGGAGCTCTGTTGAGCATTGTCTTAATTCTTAAGACACCGTTGGCTCCTGCCCAGTTCAATCTTTTCCCCCTGATGTACCTGTCGAGTTATGAGACTTGTATTACTGACACTAATTTTAGAAATCCTAAAAGAAGACCAAGACTTCTTGTCGAAATTATCATGTTTCTTTTAGTATTTCGAAATTCAACACTTTTGAGTATTTAACAGTTATGTATATGATGACAGAGTATCTTTGTATGTATCCTGATACCTTGTACTTGGTTATAAAATCTTAAAAATGTGCAACATTATTACTGCCCTTTGTGCTGTACTATATAAAATAACTAGGCTTTTTTTATTACAGTATCCTGTTCCCCTGCAGCACTGCCCCCAGTGGACATAAGATGTATCACATTTGTTTTGTGTGGTATTTCTACATGTTATTGTTATATCCACTAGGGGCAGGTGGAGCAGGTTAATGGGTACACTCTGGTGTACCAGTTGTAGATAGAGAGAATACTCTAAAGAGGTTTTACAAATCTCTGGGATGTGATGACTATATAAAAGTGGCTCTAAACAAAAGGAAGATTACATTGAAATGTCATGCCTGCACCACATCGAAGGTCTGATTTTAGTTAATTGGAGTAAATCTGACCTACAGAACAGGAAAATGTTCTCATGCACATCTGCATTGAACTAAATAACCACAATATATTCCATACAAAAAGAGGAGGCAGTGATAGTGTTGCTGGTGAAAGTAACATTGGGAAATTGTTGTTACAGCTTTGCTAATCATTTGGTATTACTTTAAATGACTTTCGGTTCTGTACTAACAAAAGCTATGTTAAGAATCAATATCGTTTTTACTGAATTTGATATGCTGTATTTAAGGCACAGGACTCCAATATATTTATGTGAAACAGAACTGTGTTGTACTGATGTGTATGCAGTGAGGATATCTAAAGAATAGTTTCACCAGCTCTCCAATGTAAAGAATGTAGTTTACCGTTATTTTTTTATATATATTTAAGAAGGCTGTTAAGGTGTTGATAAAAATCAGCTGTGTCATTTTTTGTTGTTGTTTTGATTTTGTATGTCAATTATCATTATTACAAAAAAAAAAAAAAACAATATGAGCTGAGCTCTCAATTCAATTACTGTACAAGTTTGAAGCTGTATTGTTACATAGAAAGCAATTATCACATTCTGTAGCAAAGGCAACTAAAGCCATTAGCACTACTGGCAGGTGTCCTTGTAATTTAGTTTCCAAACAATAAAAAAAAGAATAAAAACTTAGAGGAGAGAGATTTATTTATTTCTGAATATACAGCAGGTATTCTCCTGCCTTGTTTGCATTGTTTACAGTATTGACTGATGTTGTTCATGAAGATGTTGTGATATCACACAGTGGCTAAAGGACCAGTATTCTATGAACAAGTGTTAAAAATGCTGCCTTCTACAAAAACGTAGCTTCTCAGACTTGAACGGTCTGATCCAAAATACTTGCTATCCCTCTCCATTTTATGATGGTTCTTTTTATGAGTGCTTCTTTTTACATTTACTTGAAGATGTTCTTATTTTAAGTTGCGTTGACTTTGAGTTCAGGTGCTATTTTTCTAGTTCCCTGCCATAGACGCCTGTAAACGCCAGCACCATCTAGTGCACATCAATGTATTGTCAGCAAAACCAAAGGAAACTTCATGCAAAGTGTTAGCTTACTAGATGGCACTGGCTGTTGCTTCTGTAAATAGACTTGCTGATGTAGCTTATGTTGCATATATCTATGGCAGGCAACTAAGATCTTGTGTGAGCACACCTTATCGCAGACATTTAAAAAATAAAAAACAATATTTGAGAATTATTCGGGAGGACAAAAACTAAGAAAATTAAATGTCAAGCTGCTTACTCGTTTTAAATGTTTTGGATTGTCTATGCAACATTAACATTTTGAAATCCTAAAGGTTTTAAACCAGGGATATAAAAAAAAAAAAAAAAAAAAAAAACACCTGTTCTTAGCAGAATGTTAGATGGTTTGCTGTTTTATCTTTTTATTTGCTTGTTCACATCCTGTGCTAGAAGAAACAGAAACTCACTGCACCCATGTGTCATATTGCCAGCTCAGATGGGGTATATTACCTGTAACACAGGAAGTGAACTAAGTCTAAATAAAAGGCAAGAATTTATTTCTGTCAATACACCATTAATGCAGCAAACAAGCGCTTTAATAGAATTACTGGTTCCTTGAATGCACTGCATATTTGTAATTGACCCAGAACAACACCATACAATGGTATCAAGCAGGATTGTCTTTGTAATAAAAGCAGGATTTGACCATTCTAATATTACATATCCAGTATATGTTTTAGTGGCAGTAAATGAGTATCCAGTAATGTAGAAACAGCAGACAGGCAGTTTTAAATTGCTGCTGTCTGCGTTTGGCCATTCACGTTGATCCTCCTGCACTGACAGTTTTTAAAAATGACAAAGGTGAGCAAAGCTCTTTATATGAAATGTAAGCACTGTGTTCAAGTTTGTTTGTATTTTGATTTTACCTGTGTGTTCTGCTCAGTTGTGTATGTGATTCTGTTTTTGTTTGTTTGTTTGTTTGTTTCTTCCTGAAAATAAAAAGTAAAGCCTTGTGAAACTGAAATTACAGAACATTGCATTATTATAATTAAAAAAAAAAAAATAAAAAAAAATCATAAAACTCATTACTTCCGTTTACCTACTGGAGTAGACACTCTTACTGTTGATTTTTTTTGTTTTTAAAAATGTTTTTTGGAACGATATTTTCACATGTTATTAATAGTTCATTTCTTCCTGTTGTGGTATCATGTTTTCACATTTTATTAATGGTTCGTTTCTTTCCTGTTGTGGTATCATATTTTCTTCCTTTCCCTGTTTTTTTTAATGCTTAGATATTTATTTTTTTACCAGGCTTTCTAACTCACTGAAAACTGAATTTCCGAAAGGTGGTTTATAAAATGACCACTAGGAGTGTGCAGCGGTAATTTTCGTCCCCTCTGAAACTGCTTTTTATAATGACTCCGTTTACAAATTCACAGTTGCAGGGGGGCAAACGTTACAGTTGAATGCCCCTAGTGGTCATTTCTAACAACCACCATATTCAGAAATTATGCTTCTGTCTACAAAAATAATGCCTGTGGTTGAATAAGGATTTTAGTAAGTAAGCTTGGTAGATAATGATCTAAGCAGAAACAGCCATAGAAAATGATAGAGATCACATATGTAGAGGACATCAATACATATAGTCATATTTTGTTACTGCTACATAAAACAAAGTGCTTGTTGCTACTTGTATTGTGACTCGTGAGTTTAGAGGAGAAAACATTTTAAAGCTTTAAGGTTTTGCATTTTGTTTCACATGTTGTTATAAAATGCTAAAGTTTCTCTTGCTAAAAGAAACAGAAAAACAAACAATTAAAATGAGGCTTCTAAAAGCTCTGTTTTCATGGCTCTTGGATTATATTTGGCACTTTCAAAATAAGATGCCGTTTGAGTTTCACCTGAGATAACGCCGCTCAGCTCAGGACCTGATTGAGGGAGGTGATCTGGAACATTCATACAATTGCAAAGTTTAACTTCCACAAATAACTGTTGGTTTTAGCAGCTGTTTATGGTATTTTTCCAAAGGGAGGGCCCAACATTTTTGACATACAGCACGCTGGACAGTCTGTAAAGTGCTTCAATGATTATCCCCCTGCCAAGGGGGTGTGGCCATACGTACGTATGTCACACGTCATATGTTTTTTTTTTTTTTTTCATATATCTGGAGAACCACTTATCCAGTTGTCACGAAATGTGGTTTTATTATTTAGCTTACCTTACTACTGCTCTGTACATATTGTTCATCATACCGATAACTTGCTAATGTAACATTTAAAGTCTTGGCAGGGAATGTATGTTACTGACGTGTTTTTATTATTAAAGTATTAGTTTGTTATTGTCCAGCCTGCTGAACAGAACAGCTGGAAATCACCTGCAGTTTATCCAATTTTGTCTTCTTAAACAAGAAAATAAATAAATAAAAGATTTTAGTAGATCCTTTGGAGGCCTGGAATCAAACAGGGCTCAAAAGTTGAAGCTGAATTGGCTTGGAGTTACTGTGCATCCTGTATGTAACGCAGATCAGCCAGAGTCTGTGCCAGTATTTTATAATCGACGTTATTATCTACGGTAGGTCACAAGAACAGAAGAACAGCTATGGAATAGGTTGACCCAGACTTGCCAAAAAACAATTGTGTAACTCCAAACATCCTAACACCACACCCTAGCTTATAGAATCACAAAACCGCAGTGCTAAACAGTTGTCATTCTCTGCTTGAAAGGGTCCCAGGACTGAATCGCAGACAAGAGGTGTTAAGGTTTGGATTGATGTAAGCTGCAAGGGGAAGCTCTCATTGTACCTGCTGGCCATGTGCTTGACCATAGCAATTGTTATTGTGGAGAAGAATATTCCATTACTTACTGATTCAAGGCTGACCATTGCTTATTTGCTTGCTTATTACAACAACAGTCTAGTTTGTCTACAGTGTGCAGGTCCCCAGTGGACTGGTTATTATGAAGCATACAGTTTGCAATTCATTTTGACTGAGGGTTTGGTGGAATAAATACTGTTATTTAATAAAAGTATGTATTGCTCACTATGCTCCAAACTGAGTCATCCACAGAGATGATGCAGTTCTCTATTCAATACTTGCCACAGATTAGTCCTCGCCAACAGTTGTCTTTACATTAGCCAGTATAATGTGTCAAATCCCTGAACAATATGAAGGACACCTTGTCAATGCCTGCCTTGTTGCTTTATCAATTGATTTTTTTTTTTTCTAATAACCCTGAATATATTGTCAAGAGGGATGCCGCTCTTTAAATATTTCCAATTAAAAATCTTTCTTTATCCAGGTCTGACCAGCTGGGAACAGTGGCGATTGCTGGAGGGTGTTTCTGACCTCCAATGGAATTTCTCAGTAACACCCCTGCAATTATTTGCCAGGACCTCAGTATTTTTGAGCACCCAGCAGGTACTAAAACAATGCATCTAGATAACAGGAAGTAACCTAGTTTTCAGCTAGAGAAGTATAAATGTATTGTAATGGGAGACGTGTAATTATTTTCATCCTGCTGCATTTGAAATAAATTCTTACTGATTCGGTTTCATTGGAGACCGACCCTTTATTAATATTTGTGTTTATATGATAGTGGCTTACCTGTTGCTTTTAAAGAAAAATCGAGACTGAGACTGCTTGCTGTTTTGTAGGCTACGCTGTGAAAGTGAAGGTGTCGTCTGGTCCTTTATTTCAAAAGGACATAGGACTGTAAAATAAAACGTGTTTACATTATTAGAGTAATTTAAATGCCTTTGTATTCTACTCTAATTGTTATTTAATCTAAAATACATGTGCATGCTGATGGCTCCACCTTATGGTTCCTTTGATTTAGAGGTGAAGGCTTGATTAGCTTTATGTAACATGTTTTATGAGTGGAGTGGAGTCTGGTTAGTCATTAAGAACTCCCTGCTTATTGGTAGTACTCTTTTGCCAAAAAGGGTGGATAGCTGTGATGCAGACAGCATTTCCTCACTGACTGGCAGTGATAAATATCAACATAATGGACTTGTTTTGAATCTGCAGAAGAAACACGCACTTCATGGTTGTGATTTAAAAATAAAATAAAGTGACGAGGTGAAACTGGCAAGGAAGTGTGTTGAATTCTAGTATAAAGGCATCTGGAGCGTTTCTTTAACAAAACATCGGCTGCCTTCTTGGATTTCCACCAGACAAAACCGCTGTTTCAGCCAAGTTTACCTTGTACAGACAGCAGCAGTAATTGTCTAGTCACCCATATTTAAATCAACTGCCAAGTAGCCACAATAACCCTTATCAGTTGTTTAGTTTAACTTTTCATTTGTAGGAAAGTTTCATTTGTAGGAAAGTGTAAAACAATATTGAATAACTGTTTCAAACTGGTCCTCCAGATAAAAAAAGAATATATATATATATATATATATATATATATATATATATATATATATATATATATATATATATACACAGTACTGTGCAAAAGTTTTAGGCAGGTGTGAAAAAAATGCTGTAAAGTAAGAATGCTTTGAAGAATTGATGCTGTTTTGAAGGCAAAGGGTGGTCACACCAAATATTGATTTGATGTAGATTTTTCTTCTGTTCACTCACTTTGCATTTTGTTAATTGATAAATATAATCTATTAACATGTCTATTTTTGAAAGCATTCTTACTTTACAGCATTTTTTCACACCTGCCTAAAACTTTTGCACAGTACTGTGTGTGTGTTGTGTGTGTGTGTGTGTGTGTATATATATATATATATATATATATATATATATATATATATATATATATATATATATATACACACACACACACACATATACACAGCTCTGGAAAAAATTAAGAGACCACTGCAAAATTATCAGTTTCTCTGGTTTTACTATTTATAGGTATGTGTTTGGGTAAAATGAACATTTTTGTTTTATTCTTTAAACTACTGACAACATATCTCCCAAATTCCAAATAAAAATATTGTCATTTAGAGCATTTATTTGCAGAAAATGACAACTGGTCAAAATAACAAAAAAGATGCAGTGTTGTCAGACCTCGAATAATGCAAAGAAAATAAGTTCATATTCATTTTTAAACAACACAATACTAATGTTTTAACTTAGGAAGAGTTCAGAAATCAATATTTGGTGGAATAACCCTGATTTTCAATCACAGCTTTCATGCGTCTTGGCATGCTCTCCACCAGTCTTTCACATTGATGTTGGGTGACTTTATGCCACTCCTGGCGCAAAAATTCAAGCAGCTCGGCTTTGTTTGATGGCTTGTGACCATCCATCTTCTTCTTGATCACATTCCAGAGGTTTTCAATGGGATTCAGGTCTGGAGATTGGGCTGGCCATGACAGGGTCTTGATCTGGTGGTCCTCCATCCACACCTTGATTGACCTGGCTGTGTGGCATGGAGCATTGTCCTGCTGGAAAAACCAATCCTCAGAGTTGGGGAACATTGTCAGAGCAGAAGGAAGCAAGTTTTCTTCCAGGACAACCTTGTACTTGGCTTGATTCATGCGTCCTTCACAAAGACAAATCTGCCCGATTCCAGCCTTGAAGCACCCCCAGATCATCACCGATCCTCCACCACATTTCACAGTGGGTGCGAGACACTGTGGCTTGTAGGCCTCTCCAGGTCTCCGTCTAACCATTAGACGACCAGGTGTTGGGCAAAGCTGAAAATTGGACTCATCAGAGAAGATGACCTTACTCCATTCCTCTACAGTCCAATCCTTATGGTCTTTTGTAAACCTGGCTCTTCTTTGCTTCTCATTGATGAAGGTCTTTTTTCTAGCTTTCCCCTAGGAGCCTGTTTCGAACCGTCCTTGCCATGCACTTCACCCTAGCTGCTGTTTGCCATTCTTTTTGTAGGTCACTTGATGTCATCCTATGGTTGCTGAGTGACATTTGAATGAGTTGGTGGTCATCCCGGTCAGTAGAGAGTTGTTTTCGCCCTCTGCCTGTCTGTAGCTTTGTTGTCCCCAGTGTGTGCTGCTTGACCTTGTTATTATGAACCGCCGTCTTTGAAATTTTAAGGATGGAAGCAACCCGATGCTCACTGTATCCCTCTGCCAGTAAAGCCAGAATTGAACCCTTCTTTTCCTCACTCAAAACTTTCCTTTTCAACTCTTTGGGCATGGTCAATAGTTATTTTTTTATTTAAATTACTTTTGAGGTATTACTAGCACTGTTTTGCCATCCAGCTGGTCCTATTGCAAGGGGATAGTGATGACCACAGGAGTTGTTTTTATACTTTTCCTCGTTAAATAAGATTTGGTTCAGGTGATCCCCTAATCAGTACCTCATTCAGCAGACACTCGAATGGAATGGCTGCCATACATGTAGAGATGCTGATTTAAGAAAAATTTGCAGTGGTCTCTTAATTTTTTCCAGAGCTGTATGTATGTGTGTGTATATATATATATATATATATATATATATATATATATAGATATTATATATATATATATATATATTCAAAGTTCATTTAAGTTGAGAGCTTTTGTATGCAAGGCAGGCAATGCTGAAAATGTTTGGAAAGTCCATTAAACCTCTTTTTCTAACAGCTTTCTATGGCCTGCATTTTGGATTTCAGACAGGCAACGTTAATGGCTCTTGGTTGTAACTTGTCTGTGCATTTTCCCGTGGGCATTTATGTGAACCGCAAGGGAAGTAATTGTATATTTAGATTTGTATGTACCTGTTTGTGAACAAGACCCCCACTCCTAACAGATTGTATGGAATTTTGTAATAGTTTTTGTATTAGAATCTTTCCGAAAGGAGACTCCACCCATCAATCTCATACGTTACCAGTTTGACCAATTAAATAGGTCTCTCTGCCCACAAACCCCTGTCGTTTCTTTGTTTGGTCCTCCTCCTCCCTGCCTCCGCCCTGCAGAGTGTCTTGTCTAAGCGGAAGGTGGCCCCAAGTGCCACTTCTCCTGCCCGCTGGCCGAGCCATTCTTAATCACTGTATTGAATTCATCTCAGCTCAGCCAGCATAGGGGCGGCTATCGAGCTCCAACGGATAAGGCCATGGGCCAAATTGTAATGTGAATGTATTATGTATCTGTTGGTTATCATGTTCATGTCGGGCATAACTGCTTGCCAATTGTTCATGTGCCATCAAGCATGTCTTTCACAACCAAAAAACTGTTATTGTTATTTTTGCTATTAAGTGGATGTCTTCTTTTTGAACTGATTATTCTTTTATATTATTTTCTGTTACAAATTGAACAAAGAAGCTGGAAGTGGTATTTTAAGGAGATATAGGTTCTCTGTTCTGCTCTGTTTGGTTGCATGGGGGGGATGGCAGAATCTCAGAGAAAACAAATGCATAGGAATGTGAGGGGCCTTGGTAAAGGAATGTTTGTGAGGCTTGGAAACTTGCCACATATACAGGTATAGTGAGGTCATAAATGACATCATTAGAAGGATGTGTTTTGGAATCTGCAAAACTGAAATGAATGCATTGTCTGGTGCTCAGTTCTATCAATCTCACTGAAGCCCAGAGTGACGCGACTCTGTTCAATACAGTTGTCTATTCTACACTATACCAATAAACATATATAGTTGACAAAACTAATGTTGTTTATCGGTTTCATTATTTCTTACAAGATTTAAGTGTAGTTTCCACTGCTGTAATGGGATGTGGCTTGTATTGAATTAAATACAGCGTGATATTCATGCAGCTCTTCCAAACTAACTTTTTTAATAACAGTCTATGGACTCTGTGGAGCAGCCATCTGCCAGCGTTTCAGAGGAGTCGTAACCAAGGTTTTAAAAAAAAAAATTCTTACCACTCGTGCATTTTTCTGCAGATGGTTTTCCAAGACTGTATTATTACTGTGACTGATGAAATTCTCATTTATCCACACTGCAGGTAATCAGATCCCTCCTGCTGCCACCTGAAATCCTAAGTGCAGCAAATGGATTTAAAGCTCTAGACAGGACCCTAATAACTGTGGCAAGGGAGTGAGTACACAGTGTGGAGGTGGCAGATTTAAGTGGTGATAACTGTAAAATCGAACTTCCATATGGCAATTACAAATGTACAACATATCTGTGCTTGCCTTTACTCGTGAGAGCTAACTGCATGTGTGACTGCTGTGCTACAGTGGGTTGTGCACAAAATGAATGTTGCAATGTGAGAGCAACAACATTTGTTTAGTTCCTAAAACCTGTGTGGACGCCTGAACTGCGAGCAAATGGGATTTTTAAATGTTTTCATTGTGACTGTGCGGATCCAATGCTTTTAAATGACCCATCTCACAACTGTAACTGACTTGTTTAATTTCGTTCTAGTTTAATTAACAGTTTAGTTAATCTCTCTCTATCTCTCAAATTAGTTTGGGGTACATATGCACATATTTAGAGGTGAACTGTTGACCACACTACAAAGTAAGTTTCCAGTAGGCCTCTAGGAAGGAGTAGCAAGTGGCTCTTGCACATAGCAGTGAGCAGGGATCACTAGGGGCAGTAAACACACTGAAAATGTGAGGGGTGTATTAAGATAACAAAAGTGTTTAGTCAACCAGGGGGCAGAATTCAGGCAAGGTAAATAAAGTCAACATAGGAATTCTTCCTATTGACTTACAATACAGAAGAATGCTGCTACATTCTGGTGTGTATATTGGCAATAAGACAAGGGGAGACAGGAGCATGCACGACTCTTCACAATGACCCATATTGTCTACAGACAGCAAGCTGGCACTGGATAAGAACTCGTTGCCAGCACTCAGTAGAAACAGGGGTAACATGAAGCTGACAGAATAAATATTGATAGTTGCACCTGATAATACAGAAGCTGTGAGCTGGCCTGCATGCAGTCAACAGCTGCCTGATAAGTTATATGTTAGAGCTGAAGCAGTAGGCCTTGTGGCCTACTGCTACTCAAGCTGAATGTGACTTTCCTGACAGCTTTACCGTACCAGATGTGCTAGAGTTTTATTTACTCATCAAGAGTTATGTATTGTAAACAGCTTGCCAATCAGCAGGTTTTAATGCTTTTTTTTGTTGCCATGAGACTTTTGTATTGGGATGACCTGCGATCATGACCAGGGGGAATTCCAATAGATTAAACAAATAGATTAGAAACTAAAGCATGTCATTTTTCACGCAGAGTAGGTAAATTCTACTGTCAAAAGTCTGTGGGTTTGGTAGAAATGTAGGATAACTTGCTACTGGAAAATAAATCTCTCGGTTTTATCATAGTTCAGACAAAGGTGCAGAAGCCTGAATAAATGCATTTTAATAGCTGGTGTAAGATTTAAAGTTTCATTTAAAAACTTAATCATTAAATGCCTTCTCCGAGTAGCTTTGTAGACAAGGACTGGGAAAACAGGACAAGATCTGGTCCCTTTGTAGTTTAAAAGGACCCTTTTGTTTTGCAAGTGTTGATAACATAAGGTTTATCACACCCAATGAAAGACCAATTTTCACAAACAAGACAACTGGGACTGGTGCCTGCTTGTATCACAGACAAGATAACAAACTGGTTTATTTTATGGCATAAAGCGGCTGTTACCTCAGGCTGATGGCCCTTGATTATGTATGAATTGCTTTGCTAATTAAAATACTGATACAATCACAGGTACAAGTCTCAAGCCTGGGCTGACTTGATCTTCAAAGACTTCAGCTGTGCGACTCCAAGAAGGGGGGCTGGTTTTGCCTTCTACTGAAACCTCTGTATTTCTGTTCTCTTCACTCTTTCTTCAAACTCACCTGATGACTCTGAGGGGTCCTGTAGGGCCAAACCTACAGTATTGTTTTGTTTAAAGATTTGTCCATGCAGTTTGTATGTGGTTACACTCTGTACTGTGTATCACCAGTTTTTCCTCTGTTCTGGAATTGAACTTTGTATTGAAAAATCAAAAGAGGACTGGAATTATTATTTGAGAAATACGTGAACCTATAAAATCTTACACTGGTGATATTCATGTCTGACAGATTTGCTGTACAGATCATAACCGCATGGTTAGTTATTGTAAACAGCTCAGTACAACTAGTTGGCTTGTACCCTTGTTATAACTGTAGCTTCCTGTTTTTATTTGTCATGTCAAATAGCTAATCAATAAATAAATAAACACAGAAAAACCCATAAGCAACATTTAAATAAAAAATATTTAATGTTTTTTTTCTTCAACATCAAGCAGCATACTTTCTAAATGACTACTACAGAAATAAATAAAATTGTAGCACAGAGTGCTCAGCAATCCATGCAAACACACCACTTCCTGTCCGATCGGTAGGGAATGTGCTTTTTAAAAACACCTGGCTTTGTTCCAGAGGGAAAGACGGCAGATAAGGTAGTGCAGTGCACATCCACAGATTGTTTCCAAAGCAGAGGTTCAAATAACGTTTCCAACAAACAAACAAAAAAAAAAAAAAAGCCTGCATATTATCAAAAACACAGTTGAAATGGCGTCTACGTGTTTTTGAAGGCTATCTTTTTAATCTGTTCCAAAGTATTTCTGTCCAAAATGCGTCGGGGCCACAGGGTGGACCTCAGTAGTCAGGATTGTGATGTCTGGAAATTCTTGGACAATTGATTTTGCACCTGAGTGAAAATAAAAGCAGCGTTACACCGCGAGACGCAGGCCTCTGGTACCAGTGCAGATCTATCCAGACACTTTTGTCATACTTCAATAACACATACTTTAAAACAGAGAATATCAACGGGATCTATGAAAACGTCATTATTCCAGAATGTTAGTAACATATTGGGAATGTTTGTAACCAATCCACAAAGCCATCACATGATGGTGCACATTATTTTAGCTTTTGCACCATGCACTGTGTATAAGACTATGTAATTTGATTTATTATTTTCTTTTCTTTGCATGGCACTAAAAAAAAAAAAAAGAAAAAAAAGAAGAAACCTCAAAATGTAATTTCAAAGACTGCATAATTAAGAGACCACAGTGTCTATGACAAGCAGCTTACCGTGTGGAGTTGAGAAGAGACTAAGCAGTATGATGTGTTTGGGCTGAACCCCGTGCTCTATGAGAACTTTCACAGCCTCAATCACTGTATTCCCAGTGCCTGTGCAGGAAACAAAAGAAAACTCTCAAACATACAAATGCTGCCCGCTTTACCTCACAACTCAGACCTCTTGCCTGTTAAATATCAACAAACAGATTTAGGGTTAAATGACTATAGTGGCTAACTATAGGTCTTGAGGCAGAGATGTGGGGTTAGATTTCTGGCAATACACAATATGGATATGGCCACTCTAAATTGCCAGTTTGCTGTAAACTGACTTTGTTGCTGTATGAAGGGAGGTTACTGCAAAACAGTATGCAATGGGTTTATACTGAATCTAGATGAAGACTAGAAAACTAAGGGTGCTGATGTTAATCAAGTGTTGAATGCAAATCTTGCTTTTACTGTTCAACCATTGTCTAAAATGTGCATGTAAACCTTACTGTGTCCAATACATATAATGCCAATGTATTAATATATTGGGTCACTTTACCTTAAATTGACCAAGGAGAGTTGCTCTATCCCTTACGTGGATTCATTTTTTAGTTGGAGACCCTTGAATTTATTACTCGTTTCATTGGTCTCAAGCTGCCCCGACTCTTCTCTTCTGAGTTTGCACAGATTCTGTGATCAGCTGTGCTCAGTTTTGGTTTGACGTCACAATTGACTTTCCCCGACTGGGTGTCGCACACTGCTAAGACTTAATTAGACTGACCAAAACTAGATCCTGGTAATCGCTATGTATGAAAATGTAATTAATACTGCCCTGTACACTTTTTTTGGTAACTTAGCCCATCATAGCGACCCTCATATTATGCATGGCATCATATGCTGATTAGATGGCGGAGACAGTGCCACGAGACAACCAAAAAGAAGCGCTTAGCCTATAAATTTAGCTATTGATCATTTACACCGTGCAAATGTTTCAGGCAGGGTTTGACTTTTTGTATAGTTTGTTACGACATTTTAGCTTGTAATAAATAAAATCCAACCTATTTGACTGTGGCGTTTTTTTCTCAGCGTGTGGATCTAGGGGCTTGTGATTTGTGACCTATTGGAGATCGGCGCACCGATTACTTCTGTTTTTGCACAGTAAGAAAATGTAGGCTGCCAGTAGATTGATAATAAAATTGTAAATTGATAATTTACCTTTCATTAGTAAACGCCTAAAAAAATAAAAACTATTCAAATGTGCAAATATTTGGTATTTTTGAATTCAGGACAGGCAGAGCAATTCAATACTAATGTATTTTTACCTGTGGAACTAAAGCTGTCAATATTCCGCCATCTTGTATGACAAGTCACATGACAAGCCACTCCACTTAAACCTGCTTCACCATTGGTTGACACTCTTATGATTAGCTGGTCTCAGTCAGTCAATCTTGGTGGGCAACAACCGCACACAGACTGATCACACCTGAACAAAACTGCAACTGAAAGATTCAACATGTTCAATCTTCCCGACTGAAATCTGGATAATCTTGGTTAAGGACACGCAGACTCCTACGATTCATCCAGACTGTGTACGGCCAATTGAGATGAGATGAGTCAAGACAGCTTGAGTCGGGCTGTGTGCAGCGGGCTTAAGACATCCCCGCAAGGAGGTCTAAGTTCCAAACGGTCATTTTTACCACTACCTCACGAGCGGGAGCAGGACTTGCACAGCTTTATTTCTATTCCTGTGTAGTTTATTTGGTCCATGCGAGCTGGAAAGACCCTACTGAATGCATGTTATTTTCCAGAAACATACAGTATATGTCGTTTTGTTACTTTGTTTTTAGTACTGTCTATCTGAGTGTTTTAAACCTTGGCAAGAATGCCTTTGGTTCCTGGAATCAGACTGTTCACAGTCTAATTGCAGTGAAATTGCTTCATGCTGGCCAAGCATACTCACTCAGTATGGGGTACATCAGGAGGACCTTCCTTCTGTAGATGTCCGGTGGGAACTTGGCGTAGAACACTTTGGCTTTCTGAGTCTCCTCGTCGCTCTGGATGAGGATCTTGCCAATGCGGATGGATCTGCAGCAGTCCCGCAGCCCCTGTTCCATCGCCTCTCCTGAGGGAAGCAGAGCAGGCGCCACTCCATCAGAGCCTTGCAGGACTCACACTGCAGCTTTCATGAAAATAACTGCCTACAATGGGCCATGCTTTGGCATATTTTCAGATATTTTAAAAAGACATAATGCATTGCAATGCAAAATGTTGGAAATCACCAAGTGATTCTTGAATGAACAACAATTGTTTTACAGTTAGTATGAATATACACACTCCCTAACTCATTTAATTTTTGTCTTTTAACAAAAGTCCATCGTTCAATGATGATGCTAATGCTGTCAGTACCATCATATGTATTGTGAAAGATACTGTATCGGGACCAGCACTTCACACACCAGTTTACTGTTACACCCCTATCAAGGACCATGTCAGTGTCTCCCTTCAGAGCTCTGGACAGTTTCAGATATCATTGTCTACAACTCCTGGACAATAATGTTCAAGGGAACACACACAACATAGTGTTGCTTACCGCTTCGCATGATGCTGACGCCACAGTTGCCCTTTTCAAACTTAACGCCATCATACTTGTGCCCTGTTGGTAAAAAAGACACGACACTGTAGCCAAGCTGGGCACGCCTTTAAACTGCTTGTATTTTTGAAAAATATTTATTAATGTTCTAAAATATCACTTATATGTTAATGGGTAGCAACCTCCACTCCACTGAATAGATCAACCAGTTTCCACTTTAAAAAATATGAATAAGTCCTGTATCCGATTGTACCGTTTTATAAAACTTGTGCACTACATTTCTCTGCCTGGATTTTTAAAAAACACATTTTTTTATGTTGTAAAATGCCATTTAAATGTTAAACTGCAAATTCACCTCACAATCACATGCTGTGCAATTAGTCAATTACCGGTTTGTGAGGTTGACTGTCACTTTCCTATTCGACTAATCATCTAGTCAGTGCCACCCCTAATCTAAAAGTATAAATGGAGCAGCACTGATATGAATCAGAGCATCTGTCCAGCTCACCTGTAGGAGTGGTCACTGTGCACTCCGTGTATGGTAACTGATTGAGGCCTTCCTCCACAACCAGCCTGATCTGGGGAAGACAGATCAATACCAAGGATGACAAAAAGACATCAAATGAGAATTTAAAAAAGGTTTGAGGATTCAGCATTCCGGACTGATCTGAAGTTGCACATATATAAGGGTCACTTCAGGGTAAGGGTGAACCCTGCTCGGACCTCCTCTGGGGCTACAGCAGATATACTGTTGATTTAGTTCTTCTATGGTTTCTGTTTTTAATTATTGTTTTGTTAAATAAAAACGTGCATTAACGCTTAACCCAACTTTTCCCTGTGTCAGAGTCTCCTTCCTTGCCAGTAACACCTGGGCCCACAGTGCTACCCTGTCGAAGTAAGGGACACGGTTAACTGAACATACTGGGCTTCATATTTAAAAAAGTTCTTGGTTTATAAGCAAGTTGTTTAATTTCGGGTCAGCATCTCTTTATGTATGCATGCACAAATCAGTTGTTGACAGGAAGACAGTGGAGCAACACATCTCAGTAGCAGAGGTTCTAATTCTTTTAGCTTTAGATGACTCAGAAACATGATTATTGATGATAATATGAAGAAACAATCAATAGTATACTCAGTTTACCCCAATATGAGGTGTATGGTTTTGTATTGTCAAGAAATGCCATACAAATTGCATGTTAGCAGCGCAGTTCACTTTATATTCAGCTTTCATATAATGGGTCCTTCCAGCTCAAATTCACATATGTACACAACCATACAGCACCATCAGGAGCTCTCTACTCACCAAACGATCAGCACAAAATACAAAGTCTCCTCTGGTTGTTGACCTGTGTAAAAACAGAA
The DNA here is from genome assembly GCF_017654505.1 of Polyodon spathula. Classification (NCBI taxonomy): domain Eukaryota; kingdom Metazoa; phylum Chordata; class Actinopteri; order Acipenseriformes; family Polyodontidae; genus Polyodon; species Polyodon spathula. The sequence continues at coordinate 11,727,132 of NC_054553.1, forward strand.
ACAAAAAATACAAATACTATTATCATTGTATTATTGTCATTCTCTTATCCTGTTAAAAAGGGATTTTGGTGAATGTTGAAAAAATGTGATCAAAGAAAATGTCTCCTCTGGTTGTTGACCTGAAAATGACACCAGCAGGCATTCACACTCTTCTGGTGGACGGGGACCCAGCAGACATTTTTAACCTCTGCTGGTGGACAGTTACCCAGCAGGCATTCACCCTCTGCTGGTATAATGAAATCACTAAGAATGTACTGTTATGCTTTACCCATACATTTAATTCATAACTATAAAAAACACAACAGCAGCATACTACTACTAATAAAAGAAACCTGTTTGACGAACAGCTCCTCTATGGAGAAAGTACAGAATTCAGACAAACTATTTACCCACATTGACCTCCTCTATTGCCCAATACAAGTTGTGAATTGAATGTGGTTCCATTCCACAATTCCAGAACTCTTACAGGTTGTGCACTACCATTCGTCTCACATGTGCAGTTTTGAAAGAAACACTTCATAGTAAACTTGTATTTTTATTTTAAAGCAGGACATATGGTACTACACACATGTTTGCAAGCCAGGCTTTCAGTAAGTGTTGCACTGGAGGGTGAAACTGTCCCCACCCCTTCAATGTTAAGAAACGACCCGCTGCATCCCCTCCCATGCTTTCAGCCAGTAACATGCTTTGACCCAGAAGAAACTGCTGAGATGAAGATTTGAGATTATTTTGTTACTTCATATTTCCTATTGGTATGGCCCAGTCGTGGATCACAAGAGGTGTTTGGTGGATCTTGGGGCAAACTTGAACAAACAACAAATAAGCATACAAGAGTTAGAGGAATTATGGCGCGAATACTTTATGTATGCTTGCAATAGTCTCTCAGTAAAAGAAGAACAGGCTTCACCAACGTTTCCTTATTCATAGTGTACAGCTTGAGTTTGTGTATGCTTCAATGGATCGCTTTGTGGTCGAATTTTAAAAAAATGTGGGCGCGCCTTCTAATAGTACCAAATTGGATTAAAATAAAGACATTTTCAAAGGAGGGAATCGCTAGAGAAAGGTAGGAACAGGAATATGCAGTTATATATAGAACTGAAAGACAAACCTTTCTGTTTAATGTGCAACACCAGTTTGGGTATGTATGCTGGTAAGATGACTCACCATATCTCCACCAATCATGCTGGCTTTGCAGATACATATCCATAGGGGCTGCTGAACAGGCTGTTAAAATCCCCAGCTTGAAACAGCAGCAAACGCTAAACAGCCATGACAAACAGAAATGATCACCTTGGCTAGGTTTAAGGTCACTTGGCTGTTAACTGAATTAGTGAAAGATTGCATTTTCTCATCTATGTAGATTTTCATAGCTGATTACGTAAGCATAAAGCAATCATGCTGTGAGTTTGAAATGTACAGCTCAGTCGTATCACAATGATGTGCAGGGTATGTAGAAACTCTGTCCAGTTCTGTAGATTGGAAAGCTTTAGCGTAACCAAAAGGAAGCATCTGTAAGCAACAATAATGTCCATCCCCCCCCCCGATAAAGAATGCTAGTAAGTTTCCATTTTATTTACATATTGCTGGTGGATTGTGTAGCCTGTTGAGATCCATCACAGAACTTGATGTATTGACCACCACTGGTCTGGCTTCTCTATTCCATGACAATGGCACAATTTCAAGTTATTCTGAGCACACTACACCGTACCAGAGGAGCAAAAACATCAACATTTGGAGATTAAAAATTGGAGATTAAGGTTAAAAATGAAGGTTATAGGATGTTGCTTTTGTGTTTTAAAAGCCAAGTTAGCTGCTGCCTTAGATTATTATGAATTATTGTTTTGATATCAAGAGTTATGGACCCAGGGTCAACCCGGGTAAGACTCAGGTAAGTGGGTTCACACTATGTGGGATTGTGACCCGGGTAGCCAGAACCTGGGTAGGAGTGCTAGTGTGAAAGGGGTTTTTGTAAAGGTTAAAATAACTAGATACAGTACACGTTACTGGTTTGTTTGGTTTACCATTTTAGTGTATTTGCTTATTATTTCCTTGAAGATTACAAAGGGAACCTGTCAAAATACCAGTATGTGTTAATGATTAATTAAGGCATACCAACCAGTATTCTGTGATCGCGTTCAGTTTTACACTGAAATGTGATTCCTGGGGTTTGTTTACTCATTCTTCTGTGCATTCTACTTTAAACCAGTTGTTTTACTTTCTTTACTGTACATCTACTAAAGGTGTTGGCTGCATGAACACGAGCTTCTCCAGCCCGGAACTATACAAAGACATACACGCAGCAGTAGGATGCGAGTACGATCTACAGATCCACTGTAGTTCAGGGAACCACAACACAACTGCAAACAAAACAGGACCCCATTACTTGTTTAACCAAAATGGTAATTTTGACATACTGACAACATAACAGAAAACCCACTGATCCACAGCATGAGCTATAAGGCATCACAATGTAGACTTCTTAAATAGCAGTATGTCAAAACTATTTTTTAAAACCATAAGGGCAACTACAGCTTAATAGGGTGGCGATACTTAAATGGTGACCATGTGGCTCCGTGTTCTGCGGGGCAGTTTGGGATAGTTTAGGCTTTTCAACTCGCAACACAGTATATGAAAAAAATATTCAGGCTCTATTGTTGATACCGTTTCCCTTGACGTAACTTAAGGATGCAGTTTTGTTCTATTAACATGTCAGTATTCAATATTTTTGTTCATTATGGCGATTAATTTTACAAATACAATTACTGATCTTAATAAACAAATAAACGCAAGCACAACAAGGTACGTACTTATCCCTGATGATGGTCTGAAGCTCTCGGATTTGGTCGTTCAGCGGCAGCAGTTTCAGCTGTGGGCCGATCTGCTGTACAGTACTAAAGATGTCAGTTTCGCTCCTTTTATCGTCTTCGTGGGGGTCACTGCTTGCTGATATCGTGTGGCTGCTGTTCGCAAACCGAACCTGCTTGGTGCTGCCCGTCGCAGCATGCTCTGGTTGGCTGGGGTTAGCATTATTCAAGTGCTGGTTGTGGCAAGGCATTGCTTTCTTCTTGGCGGCGAAGTTGCTTTGTGAAGCGCTTTCCATATAACAGAAACGATCCCCTTGTTTGGTATCGCACGGTATTCCACTAGTCTTATCTTTTAAAAAGGTAAACAAATAAATCAACGTGTTACCAGTATCATGGATCTCCTCTGACGCTCAGAGAACGCATGGGGTAGCTCTAGCACAGGTCATTGAACAGGATGTTTGCTCACTTCTGGTTGAGTGGGTGGGTGCCGCTCGTCGGAGAGTGGCTGCATTTTAGAGTCAGTCATTTGGCAGAACTGTATGGAGAACCATGTGTGCCTAAACTATCCATCCGTTAATCTGTCAATTTCTGCAGCAATTCGTCTATAAATTTGCCAATTCTCACATCTCCTTCTATTTATATATGAATTCATACACTAATTCATAAACGTCTTTCTTAATTCATCTAATAATTAATTACTTAATTTGACAATTCATTAATCGAAAGGCTGTACGGTCCTGTAAATTTCCAATCAACCAGACAAACTTCCAACTGTCAATCTCGCTCTGTGCCGAAAACACTGCAACCTTTCTAGCCAATGGGAGCACACAAAGCATTGTGGTATAGAGTTAGGCAAAAAAAATTATATGGAGAGTCAAAGCAGGCGTACGAAATGTTGCTGGTTTTTGCCATGTTAAAAAATGCCGGTGTTTTTTTTTTTTTTTTTTACTGTACTATACTGCTGTGTCTTGATTATAATATTTTATGCTGTAATGTTATGTATTTGTAAAGTAACCGGTGTTAACGGACTTTTAAATGATGTGATCAATACGCTTCTTTAAAGCGATGTTTCTGCGCTTGCGCCAACGGACGGGACAGTGCTCAGAAAATGGCATTTTTCATAATAACCACGTATTGTCATAATTTGCTAATTTTGCCGTTTTCTTCAAAAGGCCTCGGGCAAATGTGAAATCTACTTCAAAAGATTTATGCATTTTTTTTTTATTTATTGCAGGACAAATTGACCAATTCACAAACTGACAAACAAATCGACAAAAAAATTGACAAATTCACAAATTGACAAACACATTGACAAACTAACGGCTGGATAGTTTTGGCACAAATGGCGCTCTATAGACACCTGTGCAGCTTCATTTCTACTATTGTACTGTATTGTCATAATCAGTTGAGTTCAAAATAGCACTTAATTAAGCCCCTATTAGTTGCGTCAGTGAAACAGATTTATAAAGTATGTTAACTGAATTCCACTGTTTCCATGTTGGCGCTAATGCCCAATATATTAATACATTCTGTACACTCCCTACTGGAGCCAAAATGACTGCTGTATAATCCATTCCCACAGTGCTTTACTCCTTCTCTTGCTGCTTTTCAAATATGTCGACGTTGTTATTTCCCCTGCAATGTGGATATCACTTCCAAAGAAGAAAACTAGCCGTGTTATTACAGCAAGCCAGCTGCTATCACCTTCTGAGGCACAACAATGACCAGAAAAGTAGAACATATTACAAAAAGCAAAACACATTCCAGGTAAGCATTGATATTACTATTGGACTTGGCGTTTGAGTGCAGTCACAAGGCCTTGATAAGTTTGTGAATTCAGAAACACTGCTCCGTTTCTTTTTTTGTTTGTTTTGTTTTGTTTTGACAGCTATGTTACATAACAGGCGGGTCTCGTAATTGTAGTAAACGCTGTGTTGTGAATTTTTTTTTTTTAATGCAAGACGTAAAACAAAGACATTCAGATGTCAAAAGTAAATTTCTTTAGTAAGATTTAAACGCGTATTTTACTATGTGAATGCATAAGCCATTTTCAAAATGTGTACGGAACTTCAGTAGGTTTTGCTATATTACTTTAATTAAATACATATTTAAGTTTTACAAGAGTTTCTGCAGCTAAATACTCCATGACATTGTAAACGAACGGACATATGTCATTGGGGGTAAACTAAGGAATAGATCAACCTACAAGGAATGTTTGCATAGCATATTATAAAACATAATAATAAATGAACTATGCTTTATAGTGTGCCTGGTAAAACTATACTAGATGCTGCATAGGAGGCTTGGTGGTTCCAGGTTCAATCCCAGCCACTGACTCGCTGTGTGACTGACCATGGCTAATAAGTCTAGCATAGTTTACCTTACGTAATTGGGTGTGTGAAGCCAACAATTGAGGGCTATTTCTGTCTTGTAATACAATAAATACCATAAATTCTTTAGTGACTTATTTCACAGACTCTGTCTTGTACTACCTTACGCAAGGTAACATTAGGTCCAAGATTAGAGTTAATCGGGGTCTGTGAAACCAGCCTTAATTGTATTTATAGTAAATCAAGATACCACTCGCACAAGTGAAAAATGTGTTAAGTTTGTAGTTTTAGAAAACGAACAGCAAACTTCTAATGTTACATAACTGGCAAGAAACCTGTGAGGAACGCATTATTCGAGCTCCGAAATTAGCTTCTGGAGTTATTTATTTGAAATGTTTTATCATCAACAATAAATTTTCTTTTTTGATTAAACAAACAAACAAAAAAAATGTGTTAGCTTAGTTTTAAATGCTTGGTGAATATGAGCAAGAGGGTGCTTATTTTATACTACTAAATGTGTCAGTACTGTAATAATGGACAAGGTCGAGATAAAGTTATTCAGTAAATGTTGACCGGTTCTTCTGTTCACTTTTTGTATTGTCTCTTCACTTTTTAAAATGACTGTCAATCGTTTACCCAGGTGTTGTACGTTTCAATCTTATTATTCATTTGTATTTTGTTTTCTTTAGGTTCGAAGGGTTTTTAAATATTGAATAACAAACCACACATCATTATGTCACCTACTGTATGTAGGCTACATAGTAAAGTGAATGGGAGGAAAAAAATATCTTAACCCTAGCTTCAAAGCATCTGGTTCAATCCAGTTTCTCCTTGAAGTAGCTAGATTTTATAACCCTCATAAAATTGACTGTAATTTCCTAAGAAAACTTGTATTTCTAGTTTGTACTGTTTAAGTAGGAATTTAACCAGAATCTGGCTTAATCTTTAACCCATTCTGTTGTATTCTATGACCAGAAATTCATTTATATCTAAATAAAATGTTCCAATAGTTAGGGACTATGCTTGTAATTGTGGTCCATGTCACATGATTCTCAGTCAGACATTTGGCAATGTGAACTAAGATCAGAGAGGTACAGGAGTTAGGTACATTAAGTGACACAGCACAATATTTGAAGAGGTCAGCTCCAACAAAAAGGAACCAGTTATTTCAGGGAAAAATGCTGTCGGTATACTAATTGATTTAATAAAGAACCTCTGGACTTTAGACACATGTTCTAATAATACAGGGCTTTTAAGAAATGCACTGAACTATTAAAGTATTGGGTTCTCAAGTTCAAGAGTTGTTTTTTATGTTCTCTTCTTTCCAAGAGGGAAAATTATCTGGACTAGCATATTGTATATCTTTGTATTGCAAGCAGGGGAGAAAAAAAATCCTAGGATTGAAGCACTTCTGCGAAATAGGCCCAGCTGGTTTTCTAAGTACATTGGTGGTGTTCTTGTAGCTGCGACCCCTGCAGATTGATGCACTGTAGTTCTGAGCAGCTGAGCGTTCAAGGAGCCTAACTGCATGATGTCACCAAGCTGCTCAAGCAGCTAGCTGTCAAGACCTTGAAGCTGCAAACCAAGCTATTCCCTAAATTAGGGCTGTATTTTTTTTTTCACAGCAAAAATGTACTTATTTCACGTCATAAAAATAAATAAATGTAAGAATAACAAGAGGTGGGTGAAATGTCCCCTTCTTATACTGGACAGAACGATATTTAGTAGAAATATTTCCTATCTTTGATGCAACTGGTGTCTTTTTCATTGAAGACATTTTGAATAAACTGTGCAGTTCTATGCAGTGTGTCCAATCATTTACCGGAAGCAAACTGGCTGCCAGGTTCCTAAATGCAGTGTAACAGCTAGTGCGTCTATAAGGCAAACGCTTGCTGTATTTATTTTTAACTGATAAATATGTCCATTTGCACTATTCTTTGTGAAATAGGAAATTACAAGGGACCTATATATTACATGGCAATGGGTAAATTCCATTATGTTAGTATTAAACATTGTTAGTATTAAACATCTGCAAATGTGTTCTAGGTGCAAGTAGTATTTCATTTATGTAATGTGTCTAAATATTGTACACATGTTATAATTACAAGTTTGAATGTGCAGTGGGGTTTTTTGTCTAATGGAGTACTAATCGCATTGGTCTTTTCTGTGTTTGAAAATGCAAAAACTTCATTGCTGGTTTATGTCTACATCTGCAATAGTCTACACCTGACACAAGGGGCAGCAAGTTGTTCTTCTGGCAGCTGCAGATGACATTGAGCAGACTGTAGCTGAAAGCAGCCAGCACAGCCAAGAAAAATAGGGGCAATGCCCTTGTCCTAACTGACCAGGAATGAGTGAGATATATATTAAAAGCTTTTTGGAAAGTTCAAAGTTACATATGTTATTGCAAGGCTGAAAAAGATAGAAAGCTGCCTGTAAGCACTTTGAACCCCTTTTAAGACAGTATAAATTGACATTTGCGACAGTTTTAATGTTCTTATAGTGAACATAAAAAAAAAAAAACCTCTTCTTGCAGGTTTCATATCTCTTTCCCTGTTCCAAGTAGATGCACACAGTATTTTGATCCACAGATGTAGCTCTCATTGACCCCGTTCACATTTACTGAGTCGGCCTTGGGCCATCTCTGGGCCGCCTCAATTTCCTTCACAGTTGAGGTTTTAGGGGGCCTAAGTGTGTTCACGCATGTGGCTTAAAAGGAAGCCTAAATTGCGGCAAAGTGCTTGTCGGGAATGTAAACAGTGACGTAAACACTGCATTCCCGGAAGTCAACATAACAGATTGAGCTGGGAAATTTGCAAACATAAATATGGCCATTTTATTTTTTGCAACACTCTTGGTACTGTAATTATTGTATAAGATATGATAAAGGCGTGTGTTGACAGTGCAGTCGGTTACTGTGGAAAGAAGCGATCGTGTTGGATCATGCGTAAATACAGCAAACAAGGACATGTACATTACCTTAGTCACAATACATTATATTAGTGGTGACTGAATATGCAATGTTGTATGCATTATTTATCAGTATTGAGATTTACAATCTTAGGTACAATCTGAAATATATACACACACACACACACACACACACACACACACACACACACACACACACACACACACACACACCCAGAGAAAGAACGATGTTACTTCAAAGCTGATTAGATAAGGCACATGCCACAGACTGTGTTAACTCTTTGAAGCTCGCCTTCCAAAATGCTATCTGATTGTCTGGCCTCCTAAGGTGTCATAAAACTTACCAAGAAAAGCTATGGTAATGGTGCAGTTGTACCATTATTGTGTTAAAATGCTTTAAGAATCATTTTTAATTTCATAACTTGTGGACACAAGTCTAATAATTATTTTAAGTAAGATTCCTAATAAACCTGAAGTGTTTAGTGTGTTTTAAATGAATGTTATAAACTAATAACTATTTTTAAATATTATCCTTTGATTTGTATTATGATGTGTTTTATATGCTTGTAATCGTAATTTTGTATAGGTAATGAAACTGAAATTTGTATGCTTCTCTACTGAATGTAACAAGTTATATTGAATAGGAGGTTTAAATGATAAATGTAAAATTCTTTGATAACGAAATTGGTGGATACATTCCATTTCTAATACACCATTTTTGTGCGGCAAATACTGTGAACCAATGGAAAGACTGACAAAGATTTGTTTACAGTACAAGAGAACACCTATACATCGTGTTATTTAAACTCAAAACAATTTTCTTTCACTCTGTCTTCACTGGATTCGCGCTCTTTGGATTCACTCGCTGGATTTGTTCTTCAAAACATCTCATCACTCAATACTGCTGGTTGAAACGATTATTGCTCGATTATTTTGATAACTACCAACACATCACTCAATTGAACCATTTTTATAGATTTTTATGTACCCAATACAGTAAATGTCTCTGATTGCACTTCCTTTGCTTTTCTATTTCAGCAACAAAAAATACTCTACAATTTCTAAAGTATCTAAAATAAAATATTAAATAAGGACTACTCAATGTAGTATCCTTCTGATGAAAACTGCCAAGATCAAATGATGGCAGCTAACTAATGCATTGAGAAAATTAAAACGTATCACAAATAAACTTCATCATTTTACAAGCAGAAACTATTTAAGTTGACCACTTCATAAGACAAAAAGCAACTATGAGTTAATTATTGCTTTTTTAAAAATGTTTTTCTAACAATGGAATGGTATGAAAAAAACTTTAACTTCCACGATATTTGCTGAACTGACACAACTTATTGTATTACATAATTGGCCTTCCTTTCATCTGGTCATTTTATTTTTTTATATTCGGCTTATTTATTAATGTGAAGGGGTGCTTTCTTAGGTGTTCAAGCAGAACAGTCGGGCTGTTATGATAAATCATTGACTGTTTGGGGTCTCCCGAGTGACACATCCAGTAAAAGCGCTCTGTGCGAGTGCAGGATGCGCCCTATGGCCTGGACGTTGCCGGTTCGAGTCTGGGCTATTCCACAGCCAACCATGGATGGGAGTTGCCAGGAGGCGGCGCTTTGGCAGAGTGTCGCCGGGGGGGGGGACTAGGTTGGCCAGGGTGTCCTCGGCTCACTGCGCACCAGCGACCCCTGTAGTCTGGCTGGGTGCCTGTTAGCTGCCCGGGAGCTGCGTTGTCCTCCTACGCTGTAGCTCCTGGGTGGCTGCATGGTGAATCCGCAGTGTGCAAAGAAGCGGTTGGCTGACGATTTCCTCCGCTTCGGAGGAAATCGTGTGTTTGTCTTCGCTGCTCCCGAGTCAGCGCAGGGGTGGTAGTGGTGAGCTGAGCCTAAATAATAATTGGCTATTTCAGATTGGGAGAAAATAAAAATAATTGGCAATGAGTAAATTTAAAAAAATAAATAAATAAATATATCATTGACTGTTTGCATAAAGAGCAAGTTACCGTGCCAGTGGTTCCATCTGGTGGAAGAAAAAATCTCATTCCTTTTGGCTTTTTTTTTTTCCAGTGTTTTTGGACAAAACTTCCCTAATCCACTGGAACAGATGGATGTAGTCTGAGTCTCCTTTTTTTTTTTTTTTTGTGTTCGAGGACGAAGACCTCATGTCCGCCATTTCAATACTTTCGCCGCTTCTGTGTGGAAGGCCTGTTCAGATTGGACGTGGCACGGGCGAAATGTCATAACTGCTGATGATGGAACAGGTGGCAGATTTACTTTGATTACAAACTGAATGCAGGCGGCACACACGGCAAGAAATGTTGTTATGCATATTTGAAGGGAGAGGGAGTGTGAGGGGGAAAAAAATAACCTGATGGAGGAGGAAGAGATTTTGATCCTAGTGTAAAAAACTGGAGAAAGTGGGCTCATGAAATAAAACAAAAAAAGAAAGACGTGAGGAGTCTAGCTTGCGTTGATAAATTTACGGGAAACATTTTCCAAAAATAAATGAATGCAAATCCTACTGTGTCTGCGTTCACAATCTTTTTATTTTTTCCTAGGTCTTTTAGCTCTGGGAATATCTTGACACTTAATCCGCTTCTCTGCATTTATTATCGCTTAAAAAAAAAAATTGCGATTAATCGATGAATTTGAATAATCATTACAGCACTAGCTCTCAAGTCATCAAACTCTGAAGTTCTTCAACGATAATGTAATCATCAACAATGATGTAATCTTCAAAGCTGTTCAGAGAAGATAGGCTCCCTCCAGAACAAGGAAAGCTTTTGCCTACAGCCTTCAGAGATATTGTGTGTTACCAAGTAAATGAACTGAAGCCATGCTTTCGATATTGTCACAATACGTAATGTGCATCTATTCAACTAGAGGCTGGAACATTGTACATGCGTTCTTAGCCACGTGGAAGTTGGCGCATGTATATGTAATACGTGACTCAACCAAATCATGCATGATGAACCATTAAGACTGCTTCACTAATGAAGAACTCTATAACCAGAGAGCACATCAAGGATTCATTATGAACATTTCACAATGCATTACTTTTCCTTGAGTGTTTTATTTTGTTTCTTCTTTATACATATGTTTTTAACTATGAAGCCTAACCTTTATTCTTTGAGAATATGAATAAATGTAATAATAATTTGGATTGTTAGGTTTCTTTTTGTCTTATAACAAATACACATTTTATGATTGATTTGAAATACTTAAACATACATAATATTAATTGTTAATCTCTTTTCATCATGAATCTAGGGATAATTAAGCCAGAATCGCTAGTTTCTATTGAGGTATTGTGTTTATTATGGTTAATAATTACATTATGAGCTATAATGGGTATTTTCTTTAATGGTAATTGCAGAGGACACAGTCCTGACATAAACCCTTGATATACAACGTAAATATGCATGACAACCCCTAGTCTGAGGGGCTGTATCTCTGGGACCATTGGTAGTCAAGATATTAATTTCTCTGTTTCTAATATACACTAACGCTTGATCCTCCAGGATTCACATCCAGGAGGATCAAGCCTCATGATTTCACACTTGACATGAAATAACTCCAAATGTGTGTTCTTAAAGTTTATCATTCAGGAAATTAAACTTTCATCACCTCTGTCCAGGCAATGATGTAATTCTAAGAGAGGTTATTGAAAGTGAACTCTACACAACATGCATGAATGGGTCTAATTGTGCTAATGTGTGCCTAATTAAGCTCACAATAAACTCAAACTGTTTATTCAGTGGTAGTCTTAATACTTTGAATATGTATGTGTGTGTGTGTGTGTGTGTGTGTGTGTGTGTGTGTGTGTGTGTGTGTGTGTGTGTGTGTGTGTGTGTATATATATATATATATATATATATATATATATATATATATATATATATATATATATATATATATATATATATATATGTTAATACAGTTACACAGCTGTTTCATATTAATTTGAGAGGTAGGCCGGTTTTATTGTTCGTCTTTTGTGACAAAGACAAGTCTGTCTACACAAAGAGCAGTACCGTGGACGTATCTAACCGAACATCAAAAAGAAAACCTTTGACATTATTTCCTCTCAAAGTGTATCAGTAACGGCTACAGTTAAGTTCAATTTGGTGGTCTTCTGATGAGAATGAGAGTGTAACACAAACACTTTTACCCTGTAGTACTTTTCCAAAACTGACACGCATAAAAAGACGGTCAGTGTTGGAATAATAAGCTGTAACTAGCTGATACATTTTCTTGTAGGTTCCACAGTCATGTATAAGGCAGGCTGCGTGGCAAAATGCTGGACCTGACAATTGCAAACAGTTGTTAGATGCTGCAAAGGTAAGTTGGTGGCCAAGTTTTGCCTAACAAATTTTGAAAAATGTAATTCACTTTCCTGTATACTTTTTAGGGAAATTATAGTTGAAGCGATCCATGAAAGTATCTGTTATCTTGAATTTGATTCAGAGAGCACTAAATAGCCAGTGAATGTATTGCAGTTCCATGCTATTGACATCAAATTCTTCATGAACGTGCTCCCTTGCCTCGTGGGTAACACGTTTCAAAGTGTCAGAACTCTCCGAGCAGTATGAAGAGCAGTGTACCTAGTCGAAGGAAGTCAGAAATTACAAACACTTATTTTTTTCTTGCTTTCAAAACCAGTGCACAGATGGCTACACCATTTGATGTGTAAGCAATGTCCAGACAGCTTGCTCCAGGCAGGTTGACCCAGCTATAAATTACTACCGGCTACAGAACTGAGCCATATTGTGCTGCATTTTAAAGTGCATTGTCAATGCAGTATAACCTGACTTGCATTGCTTCATGATGAAGAGGAATGGGCATACGGTAAGTCTCCCTTTGCACAGCACTTCACCGTGTGTTTCTCCCTCAAATCAGGGCCTGCAGGCGTGGCACATAGTAGACAAGCGGACATGCTGGCATGGGAATGCGGGTGGGCGTCTCCACTCTGATCCAAAAAACGTGGTAAGAACATAAAACGGACTCAAAGTATTCACCCACAGTGCTGGTTTGTTTCCTGGTTTACATAAACAGCTGCTTACGAAGTATCGCTATCTTTTGACACTTCAATATGCAAGTCATTTTAATGAGTAGACAATCTTGTAAGAGAAATTGTATCCCAAAATGATATCCATTTTTTAGGAATAGCAACATGAGCAGGCTTTATTACCCATTAACCACACCCTTGATTATAATATGTCTTGTATCCCTGAATAGAAAACTGTCCCCTCTCCAACAGTAAATGGTGGCACCTCAAATATTATCTACTTTTATTCCTTCAGATGGGGTTTCTGCAGTTATGGCATTCACCACACAGATCTCAGAATTGAAGAGTTGCCATACCTATTCTCATTTTACATTTTTATACCAAATGCTACCAAATGAAATCTGAATATTTTCCCTAGGCTCAAAATGGATTCACCTTATTAACATTTCCACACAATACAATAATGAGGGAGCACTGTGATGTGAGGAGGGTCGTAACGTGCATGTAATACCGTTATTGCCTCCTTCTGTTTTAATGTTTTTGTTTAAAGATCATTTTAGTTTCTCTCTCTTCCTGAAAAGATTTAGTTTAGTGAGTTTGTTTTTTAATCAGAAAATAAACAGACCTCCTCTTACAGTTAAATAAGACATTTTCTGCAATACTACTTGTTTTCGTTCTTCGATAAATCTGTGAAAGTAATGGTCCTGTCACCACAGGCATGCTGTGTTTAGTAATGCAGTATTTTAATTAAAGTTTATTAATGTCAGTGAATTGATTCGTAAAACACAAATTTACATACATAGGGGAGGTGCACACTTCTAACTGGAGTAAAGTAATGAAGTGCAGTCCACCAGGTGGTGCCATTTCTTTAACTTGGAATGCATTTAAAGTTGTTTAACTTGGATTAGTGAGTTTCTTGACTGTTGACATCCACCTATAAAAAAACGACTGTACAGAAAAAACAATTCCAGATCAGGTAATCTACTGAACACTGCAAAGTACTTCTAAAGTTAAACTATAAAGAGGACTATTAACACTTTCAGTACTGTTGTCCTATATAGTCTAGTAAAAATGACTGCTTTTGTAGTGTGGGACAAATAAAACCACTTGAAACATTAGACCAATAAACTTATCTTGTCATATATATATAATTTCATGCCTTTAGCAATTAATTTGTATCTCTTTCTGTAAAGTTACTAAGGGGTTAATTTCATCAACCTATACCCTGCTTTAAGTGAAGTCACATCTGGTTATTTATTTAGACATTTTACAGTACTTGCTAATCCACCTGGATTGCAATAACTTTTTTTTTTTTTTTGGGAGTAATCCTCGGATAAGCACGGATAGGTGGCAGATACAATCTAGAGCAGTGGTCCTCAGAGTAATTTTGGCACGGGCATAAATTGATCTTACTTGGCTGTTTGTGGGCACGCTGACTATTGCATAGGTTCTTATCTTAAACACTGCCTTCTCGTGACATACACAGTGTGTGTGTAATATACACACACACACAGTACCAGTCAAAAATTTGAGTACACTTGCTTGAAACCAGGTTTTTCATGATTATCTATGCTTTTAACTGTATAAACTTGTCTATAAACACTTTATTTCATTATATGATGTGTACTTATATAAGCTGATAATCATAAGTGAATTGCATTGAAAAATTACATTTTTAAATGAAAATGTAAATCTTCTCAATTTCAATGAAATGGTCACCCAAAGCAAGGGGATTTCAGTCTGAAGCCCAAGTCAGTTAAAAGTCTGAAATGTGTATAACATGGTGTTAGAGCACTGGCCTAAGTATAAAAGTGTCTTTGTTAGATGTTCTCTGAGTTAACTGGCATGTTACCTAGTTAACCTTTTGTCACCAATTATTGTTAACAGGTGAGGATCCATGATTACTATAAATATAGGTAGCATAGTCATTCCTGAATTTAAGGGAACAAAAAATGGCAAAATATGCTCGGTTAAGCAAAGAAAAAAGTCTGTAATTACTTTAAGAAATGAAGGTCAATCTTTAGACAAATCGCAAGAACTTTGCAAGTGTCTGTAACTGCTTTGAAGAAACTGGCGCTCATGAGGAACAAACAAGGTCAGGCAGGCCAAGGGTGACCTCTGAATCAGAGAACAAGTTTATTCGAGTCACAAGTCTGCGAAACAGGTGATTAACTGCCCCTGAAATACAAGCTCAGCTAAATGCAACATCAACTGTTCAGAGGAGGTTGCGTGAAGCTGGCCTAACTGGAAGAATTGCTGCAAAGAAACCATTGTTAAGAGTGCAGAATAAGAGGAAGAGACTTGCCTGGGCCAAAAAACACAAATTGGATGTTTTGAGGAGTGGAAGTCAGTCTTATGGACCGATGAGTCAAAATTATTTGGGTCCAACTGCTGAGTATTTGTAAGACGCAGAGAGGGTGAGCGCATGAGTTCTCCATGTGTGGTTCCCACTGTCAAGCATGGAGGAGGCAGTGTCATGGTCTGGGGTTGCTTTGCTGGTGACAGAGTTGGTGATCTTTACCAAGTCCATGGCAAGATCAACCAGCATGGCTTTCATAGCATACTTCAGAGGGATGCCATTCCATCAGGATTACGGCTAGTTTGGCAGTCCTTCATTCTTCAGCAAGCTAATGACCCGAAACACACCTCAAAGTTGTGCAAGAATTATCTGGTGAAGGACAACTCAATCTAATGACCTGGCCTGCCCAGTCTCCAGACCTCAATCCCATAGAACTTGTATGGAACGAACTAGACAAGAGTCAAAGCAAAGCTACCCATAAGTGCCCTACATCTATTGGAATTGCTGCAGAAGAGCTGAGAAGACAAGTTGGGTGATTTCCTTCTGAAACTCGTTAACTGAATGCCTCATGTTATTAAGGCAAAGGGTGGCTATTTTGAGGAATCCAAGATTGAGACAATTTTCAATTTTCTTTTACATTGCTTTGATACTCCTTATGTTTTGTATGTTGTAACATGTGTTTTCATTTTCAAGTATTTACAGAAACGTATACAACGTAAAACAGTCAATTATGAAAAAAACCTAGATTCCAGCAAGTGTACTCAAACTTTTGACTGGTACTATATATATATATATATATATATATATATA
Organism: Polyodon spathula; assembly: GCF_017654505.1. Taxonomy (NCBI): domain Eukaryota; kingdom Metazoa; phylum Chordata; class Actinopteri; order Acipenseriformes; family Polyodontidae; genus Polyodon; species Polyodon spathula. The sequence goes on from NC_054553.1 coordinate 11,743,319, forward strand.
TATATATATATATATATATATATATATATATATATATATATATAATGAATGAATATGAGTTTTAGCGGGAATTATTCTTAGCTCACTCTGAAAGCCAAGTCTCAGGTAGTAATTGTGCGTGCTGCTCTTATTCCTTAAATAATTTACATAAAATACGCAATGCAAATATTTTTAAATAGCATGTTTACTCATAACAATGAATAAACTAAAATAAGAGTATAGATAGCATCTCGCTTTGTTTCAATTTGACAGATTTGACAACACTATTAAAGAGTGCTCATCTCCAGTACAATTATTCAGAGAAAGTGAATTCATAACTAAATCTACTATGGTGTTTCCCTTGTCTGGTGAAATAGAAAAATATAGTGATAGAAAATTAAATTCTACATACTGAAATGTATTATTTTTCTCATTAAGTCGGCGAAGTTCACTACTTACCTGGCATATTAACACCCTGCCTCTGCTCACAAATGATTGGACAGCTGTCAGATCTTTCAATTTGGCTACTCGCTCGCCTTCAGTTTTCATTTGGAATACCGTCAGTGGCCTCTGCTTGCTTATGATTGGACAGCTGCATAAAACTTGGCAGATATTTGACGTTCCTATAGGTTAAACTACTGTCAGTACTTGTAACTGGAACAGACACAGTTTATGTCCCACCCAGCTAACAGCATAAGCAAGCAGCACTGTCAACAGACTGCTGTGGCGCTTTTGTTGGAAACCGTGTTTAAAGCCGCCTTTAATTTCCCACGCTACAACCCACCAGAAATGTGTTCACGACCCTTAATTTAAGAACAGCTGCCGCGGGCACGATGGCCTGGCTTCACGGGCATGAATTTGCCCGCGGGCACCACTTTTGAGGACCACTTCCCATTACATTAAAAAGCAATAAAATCAGTCTTTGATTTATTCCCTTTGTGCTGAAAGAGTAGAAGGCAGGAGGTGGTTGTGACTGTGGCTGCCTTCCATTCACTTGTTGGAGCAGGTGACCCAGTGTTTGTCATGAACTGTTAAACCTGTCAAGCTATTTTGTTCTGGTTCGGTATGAAAGGGGTATTCATTAACTGCGATGACTTGCAAAAAGAATCAAATGCAACATTATCAAACATGATATTTTGATCTTAAATTATTTCAGTTTAGTGCTGTACTGTACAGTGATGATGCACGATGTTTTGTGTGCTTGTAACGTTTTGCCTGATTTTTAACTCTTAACCATACAGTATAAGAATCTTTCAGCTGCTATTTACCTTAGTTTGAAGCAGCATGTCTACCACAGGCACTTACAAATCTAATGTTATTTGCTTTGGAAATCTGGATGAACATTAGCAGGTAACTCAGGCTCTAATGTACACTGACAAACAGGACTTTGTGTGCAAAATTGATGAAATAGCTTAACCTGTAATCCCATTTGTCTATCTGGGATCCAGTTTAAATTGTCATTTTATAGTTTTTTTTTTTTCACAAATCACACCTTCTGTCCTAAATATTAATGAAGCCTGTTCTCAAGCCTGATGTCTGGCACTCAATGGGGACATGACCTGCCATTTACCTGGTCTATTCATTTTTACTTCAATCAAGACTTCTGATGAAATATGGAAATTATCCTTTCTCTTCAACAGTCTGCTCTGTTACCTCTGTTGCTTCTACCTGCTGGCACACTAAAGTATTTTACTAAGAAGGGCCAATAAGAGACCATTCTTAACAGGGAAAATCTGTCTAATGTAATGTGCTTTGGAATTCTACATTTTTATCCTTTAAAAAAACATATTTGTGTTGATATTCTATATTCCGAATAATGTATCCAGCCATGCAAACATAATATTAATACTATTCTTTCATCTTTTTATAGACAGTCTATTTCCCCTAACATGATATGTAAACACAGTATTCTGGGCAAACAAACTGTGTTTTCACATCTCTGGACATTATGCAAATCAAGGGCTCTTGGGGTGCTTTATTAATTAAATATTTGCCCTCTGCTGCTCTTACTTCAAAACCATTTGAGACACATTTCATATGTGCACAGTTGAAAAGCATTACTCTTTATAGAAAAATATTAGCATTGTATGTTTGTGGGATCCCAGGTTTATTCAATTTTAACTGCTAGTAGAATTGTGAGATTATATGATGCTCTTAATAGAAAGCGATTCCAAAGAGCAGTTAATTACTCTAATAATACAGTAACTGGTGATTCATAACTACCCTTCACTTTCATAACCACCTTGCATTGCCACTGTTCCTACTATCCATGGCAGGGGATATGCTTTTATGGCTGCTACTGTGATCTGTTCTTTTCTCTATGTGCAACTCTTTTTTTAAATCCTTTCCACGAACATGGACGCTTTATTGTAGAAGACTTTCATGTCTTAATGATTTCACTTAGTCATAATGTATAATTACACCATTTCAAAACCTCTGCTGCAAAGTAACATGGTGACATTCTACGCACAATTAAACTGGTAAGGACAACCTTGTCCTCTGTGTGTAATTTGGTGCAGTTGCTGAAATGCTTTTCTACTGCTTGTATAGAAGCACCACACCTTAATGCTAACCATCACCATGCACACAAAAAGACAGATTTATCAAACCCACCACAAGCAAGGAGCATTAGCTTCTACTGTTACTTTTCATGATTTGTACAGTTAATACTTGAATGGAAAAGTTAGTTTTATTGCTAAGTGGAACCTCTGGAGGCCTAGGTTAAAATCCCAGTCTTGTTCTGAATAGTGGTGTGATGTCTACTTCAGACAATTGACAGTACCTGCTTGAAGGAGGCTGTGAGGGGGAAGCTCCCATGGTGCCTGCTGGCACAGTGCCAAACTGTAGCTGTTAGAGGCCCTGATGTTGGTGCCACAGGTCAGACAATGATTCATGTGTTGGGGTTTTTGTGAATCTGAAGTCTATTCAGAGGGCATCTTTTGGACTTGCTCAGAGTAAAGAGAATTTACACAAGCTGTTTTGCAGCGCATTCCCCACAGCAGGTGGCAGCTGACAGTGAAGAGGTGAGCAGCTACCTCTGTCTTGACAGGCTGCTCTTACTGAAATGGGAATCCACCAGCAGCTCCATAGACACAGATGTTGTCTTTGAAAGCTTGTCTGAATTTTCTCTCTTCATTGTATTGTTAACATCCAAAGCCAAGGTCAAATGCAACCTAACTAAATTTCTCATCTTGGCGCTAATCTGCCTGAAACATTATATATGTTTATCAGTTTTTTCCACCATCATTTATAGGACTGTCTTACTCATGTTATGATTATTTCTGTGAGATGTACACACTGAGTTTTTTATATTAGGTGTGCAGTATAATCTGTCACAGCTGGGTTGAAATTCACAGCAGAAAAAATTAAGTATTCGCAAACTGATCAAGTCAATTACTTCTGTCTGTAATGGATAGTTGCAGCAAGCACATTTGGTGAGTAACTATGCAATCTAACTATACGTAAATAGTGAATATCGTAGTAATAATAACATATCTAAATTACAGTAAAACATTATACCCCCATTAACTTGAATCTTTTAATCATTTCTTTGAAAGGAGAATATTCCGTGTTAATGTTCCAAGCAACTTATGAGAACTTCTCTGCTTTTTTAATTTAGTAAAATTAACAAAAGCAGTAGACTGGTAAATGCTTTGAAAATAAGTGTGTGTTCTAGTCTGAAAAGATGGTACATTTGAAGGGCAACTTCGTATGGGTTTGAAATGTTAGAGGCATCTCAACTGGGAAATCTCAGTCTGGACTTGTGGGGCATGCTCACTAGGAGTTGGTGAACTATGCCAGTCTTTCTTCCCCAACCCATGGGAGTGCAAAAGTCAAGATCAGCAGCTCTCCACAACCAGGATTCAAACCAGTATGTTCCTGATCGCATGACTCTCCCTGCACTAGATGCTGGAACTGCCTTTACTGGAGTTCCTTTTAATCTACAGTAGTCCGTGTTGGTTACGCTTGGGTCTTACTTTTGTAAGTAATGCCTTGTTTCACTTTTTTTCCCCCCATTTAACAGTTGAAGGAGGTACATGCTGGCAAGATTCTAGCAGCAATGTTGTCATATGTTTGGCCAAAGGACAGGCCGGACCTCCGTGCTCGAGTTGCCATCTCACTGGTGCTTCTTGCAAGTGCAAAGGTCAGTATTGAGTGTGGTTACAGGGATCGGGTCTGTCTTTTGCTGTATAGTAGAGATTATTTATATGGGCCACATTTAGAAATTACATTGCAAGAAGGACCAAATGCTTCTAGATATTGTCTTAAGATTTGTTACTCAACTGCATTTTATGATTTGCTGAGTTAACTTATGGGTATTGTGCAATAAAAAATACAGTAACCATTTTGTGGCAGTCATTTTGCAAAATTAAAACCTAATATCTAAGAAACCATTTAAGGTGCTGGCTTCATAATAGCAGGCTAAATGTGTTGGTGTCCTTGGCAGTATGAGTTGCTCTATAAAGCTTATTTTGCTGCAAATAAATGGTGTCAGGGTTCAGGTTTGATCGTGAACGAGACAATTTATTCAGTTCAATTCTATTCATTTAACTAGGGTGGAGATTCACCACCTATTCAAAGTAAGTGGCATTGCAGATCCATTAATCAGTCAAAGGCAATACAATAATGCTGGTATGTAGGGTATACACTGCACAATGTAACTTCTAAATTTTGTTATTCCTGAATAGTTAGTTATCTTTGCATAAATAATGCAGTAAAGTATAAAAATGAAGGAAGCATTTTACATTTTGGACAAGGAGAGTGAGTTATTTGAAAAGGCGAGTGCGTACCCAGAGAACAGTTTATTGCCAATTATCACTGCTTATCCAGCTCCATTTTTGAGAGTATAAGAAACAGGGTATATAAGATTTGTGTGTGCGTGTATCATTGTGTCAAAATGATAAGAAGGCTTTGTTAGCATTCCTTTTATTAACTGATGTTGGAATCTGTTGCTGCATGTGAATAAAGTTATCTTGCCTGATTAGTAGATGTTTGGTATTAGCCCCATATCCTGTGCCCTTTATTTGCCCTGATATTTGAGACAGGTTTTCACTGGTGCTTGATTTACATAATGCCACCCCGTGACTGCATTCATGACTGCACAGTTACCGAGTAATTCGATCTTCCGGCCTTTTGGAGTGAACCTCATTATTCAGCCCAGCGTGCTGCCCCTGTTTTACACATGGAAATTATCCTTTCCTCATAAAACTCGGCGGTGGCCTTGATAATTTCATTTTAATGTCCCTGCTAAATGTAGTTTTAAAGAAACTAATTTATTGATTCTTCAGAAAAATGATGTCTCTCCAGGAAGAGTGACATCCAATATTGGTAATTTCCAGGAGTTCATTTGCTAAATGAATGGGTTTAGAAAATGAACTATGTCAGAGCTGTGGTTCCCATCAACACAATGCTGATGGTAAGCTCTGCAAATAATGTTGGCAACAAAAAGCTAAATCCCTGCATTGAAAACCATGAGATTTGGTATTTTATAGCAGTAATACCCAAGCCTTTAAACCCTCTCATAGTAGCACAGGCTCCTTACAGTTGATTTTTTTTTTTGTTCTGTTTTTGTTTGTTTTTTTCCCCCCGGACTTTGACTTGGGTGAAACCAACTTTTCCTGTAAACTATAAGATCACTTCCTGTGTTCTAAATAGTAGTACCACTTGCCCGTAGGATACTATGTGGGGCCCAGTTGCTTCGAACACAGGAAGTGAGTAGGAAGAGGAAGCCAAAAACCTTAGTGTTGTAGCAGGAAAAATGGGCTTCCTTATTCAAAGTTCTTGAAACTATACGATTCTAGGGATATGCTGGGGGCCTGTCTGTGTGTCAAGTTGTATGTCATGGTTGCATTTTCATAAATCTCTTGACAATTTGGTATTTGTCCAAAGTTATTGAGACTCGGATTCTGGGGAGATGGGGTGTGCCTGTTTGTCCGTTCATCTGTCCGTCTTTATGGCACACTTGCATTCTTGCATACAGTAGTTCCCCTTTCAAATTGTGATTTTAAACATTTAATAACTACAGTGCCGTGAAAGGATTTGCCCCCTGTCTGATTTTCTGCATTTTTGCATTTTCACATTGAATTTGGTCAGATCGTTTTGTGGGTTTTAATAGTACATAGAGGGAGTTTGAGAGAAAAAAAATGACATCAAAGTTTGGTGCTTCTTTCATTTGTTTGGTGTGCAATGTAATCAAACATGCAATCTTCAGGTGTGAAAAAGTTATTGCCCCCTCTAGTTAACTCAACCCAATTAAAGGGATAATTAGGGTCAGCAGTTTGAATACTTTGGTTAACAATCAGGCCTGATTTGGGCCAGCCCTGCCCAATATAAATCTGACTAACTTTGGCCCTTACCATCAGAGTGAAGTTGTCAGCACACAGGTTCTAGAGGCATATTATGCCACGATCAAAAGAAATTCCTGAAGACCTCCGGTAAAAAAGTGGTTGATGCCTATCAGTCTAGAAAGGGTTACAAAGCCATTTCTGGGGCTTCACCAAACCACAGTCAGAGCCATATTATCCAAATGGAGAAAGTTTGGGACAGTAGTGAATCTTCCCATGAGTGGCCGTCCTGCCAAAATCTCTACAATGAACAAGGTGTAAAATCGTTCAGGAAGTCACAAAGAACCCTAGAACAACATCCAGGGATCTGCAAGCATCTCTCACCTCGGCTAAGGTCAGTGTTCATGACTCCACCATCAGAAAGACACTGGGCAAAAATGAATGCTCGTCTCAAAAAGCACCTGGATGACCCTCAAGAGTTCTGGAACAATGTTCTATGGACAGATGAGTCAAAAGTGGAACTTTTTGGCCAACATGGGCCTTATGTCTGTCGAAAACCAAACACTGCATTCCACAATAAGAACCTCATACCAGTGGTCAAGCATGGTGGTGGTAGTGTCATGATTTGGAGATGCTTTGCTGCATCAGGACCTGGATTTGCCATTATTGAAGGAACCATGAATTCTGCTCTGTATCAGAGAATTCTACAGGAGAATGTCGGGCCATCCGTCCGTGAGCTGGAGCTGAAGCTGAAGCTGGGTCATGCAGCAAGACAATGATCCGAAGAAACAAGCAAGTCTACATCAGAATGGTTGAAAAACAAGAAATTTAAAGTTTTGGAATGGCCTAGTCAAAGTCCAAACCTAAACCCCACTGAGATGGTGTGGCAGGACCTGAAACGAGCAGTTTATGCTCAAACCCACAAATGTCACCGAGTTGAAGCAGTTCTTCGTGAAGTAGTGGGCCAAAATTCCTCCACGGCGCTGTAAGAGACTGATCAATAACTGCAGGAAGCGTTTGGTTGCAGTTATTGGTGCTAAAGGTGGCGTAACCAGTTATTGAGTCTAAGGAAGTGATTATTTTTTCACACAGGGGCATTGGATGTTGCATAACTTACTTATTTCATTTATTTATTAAAGAATCAAAATGTTGTGTTATTTGTTCACTCAGGGTCCCTTTTATCTAATATTACATTTTGGTTGAAGATCTGATAACATTGTGTCAGAAATATGCAAAAATGCAGAAAATCAGATGGGGCAAATACTTTTTCACGGCACTGTAAATCTTATTCTGTAAATACTGTTGATGTATATCATGGTGTGGCAAAGTAGCTGGTGATTGAACAGGTGTACAGGTAATGCAGTGCAGGAGTAATCACAGACAATTGTAAAGGTTTATTTTAATCCGGGTCTGGTGACCAAAGAAAATGCTCTGGCAATACACAACAAAGTGTAATGCGCGTAGCCAAATAAATGGATTTACAGTCCCAAACAATAATTTTCTGCCCCACAATACTAAAACACGGTCACCAGTCCGTGGTTTGTGTGTTAGTGCTTGTGGTGAGTGATAACAGGCATTTTTTGTGACAGTTGTGAAGTGCTGTTCCGGCTTTTGCTGGCCCAAAAGCAACAACTCCGGAAACTTGTTTAGCTGTCTGGTGGTTCAACAAACAAGACAATTACTAACAACACGAAAAAACAAACACTCGCGAATATCCTTTTCACACAAAGACAGTTCTCAGGCAGTTACTACTGCGGCTCTCGGTCCTTCCAGGTTAATGCACAAAACCCAAGAGAAGAAAAAGATTAACAATTCTCTGACCCCTTTATGCTATAACGCATGACCCCTTGGTAAACGATTGCAGCTGCATTTATTGCAGGTCAGTAGGTTCCTGCAACAGAGTCTCGCCTTCTTCCAGGCTGACCGACTTCCCGACCCTGGAAATGAACTGTCCGGCCAGCCTGCCCAAAGACTTTTCCTTTTGCTAATTCATGCCCTCACAGGTTGGGAGGGATATTTCCAACAAGAACTCTATATTTCCGTCACACATGGTCATCAGCTTTTTCATCATAGTGACTCTTGAATTTCCAGCTGTGGTAGGGGACACGTGTTGCTGACGGTGGTTTTAAAAACAAAAACACATGCGTTTCCTATACTGCGATCACAACTGCAGAATGCTGCACGTAAATACAATGGATTTTATTGGGCCTTGCCGTTGCAAAAAGATACATGTAACTGTCTTTAACCATATACTTGTTTTCCATTCTATTCAGTTTACAGGTCTATTGTAGGGTGACCAGCCGCCTCGCAAATCGCGTCCTGCATTTGGACCCTTTGTCCTGCATCCCGCAACATCTACGAAGTGTCCCACAAAATACCCATTTGAAAATTTGATATAATCTAACACTATGGTTAATATTATCGACATTAGAAAGACACAGTTTTTGTAAATAGACTACAAGTTACAGTGTGTGTTCCTCTTGTTTAGTTTGTTTAACCCCATTTCCATGGAAATGAACCTCCTGTGAATATTGGCGCTCGCTGAGGAAAGCAAGGTAGGTTTACTGATCCGATAAGTGAATCACGTGCACATTTAGTGCACATAAGTACAGTAGCTTGCTACAGTCAATTTGGAATTGCAGGAAATGGATCCTTCAAGAACGAAAGAGACTATGTTGCTACAACAAAGGATGGGAAACTGCAAACCAGTGGATTAAGTCGGTGTCAGGAGATTCACGGAAAGCAGAATGCACCATCTGCCACAGAACTTTATTATCACACATGGGGGTGAGGCTGATGTAAAATGGCATGTTAGGTGAGTCTCTCAAAAAAAAAAAAAAAAAAAAAAAAAGACTACAGAAAGAGAAGAACAAGTATGTTCAGTTTCTTCGGTAGGCCAAAGGACGGCAATGTAGACAAAGTAACTGCCACAGAAGGGACTAGTGTCTACCACACGGTACGCCATGGACATTTATATAGATCAGCCGACTGTGGAACTAAACTCTACTGCACTGTATTTCCAGATTCTGACATTGCAAGGAAAATGTCATGCGGTCGTACAAAATGTGCAGCAACTGTTAGACGTGCTTGCTCCTGCCTCTGTTGGAAATGCTTAGACGATTTCAATTCTAAAATGATCAAGACCGAGAGTGACTTAAAAGTTGATATGAGGCAGTTCTTTTCTGTTGCTTCAGGTGCCTCAAACCATGGCAATACCAATGTTTCCCCTTGCACTCCCAAACTTGGTGTACAAAATAAATTGCTGGACTATGATGATCACGAAGAGATAGCTGATGCCATGTTCACTCAGTTTACTGCAAGGCTGCACAAACATGGCCTGAGTTTAGCCGCCACTTGTCATCCGCCAAACACATCCATCAACTAAAAATCATTTTTGATTTAGTAACAGAGTACAAGACACTGTATAATCATGTACCAGCAAGGTGGCTGAATTTGTTTCCTGCTTTTAAGAGATTACATGTTTGCTGGCCAGCTGTTAAGAGTTACTTTTTGTCACTTGGGGAAGATCGAGATCACTGTGGAAATACTTCGAAAACGACAAGGATGGTGAGGGAATACGGTTTGAACTTGAAATCTACCTGACATTCCTACAGCATACGCTGAACATGTTCCACGAGTATGTTCTCCTTGTTGAGGGAAATTAGGTGACAGCCTGTGAACTATATGAACTGATGTCCAACCACAGACTGAAAAACTGATATTTTTACCAACATGCTTTCACGTACCTGACAAAGTGGTTTGATTTCTCTGATGAGAATCACTTGAAGGAATTGGCATGCCTAGCACTGAAGACGAGTTCAACTTTTCTGAGCTCTGAGAAGCAGTGGAAGCCCTTCGGATGTCTACCAAACTCGACATGGGGGGGGGGGGGGGGGGGGGGGGCATTGTGTACTTTTTATTGAGGAGTATGAAAATGCCAAACATGACTGTCCTGGTGTCATTTGTTTTAAGCATGCCATTCCTGTCGCCAACGCATTCGTCAAGAGACTGTTTTTGCGAATGACAGGTGCATGGACTGACCAGCGGAACCGGAGCAGTGTGGACCTCATCAAGAGTGAGATTCTGGTCAATGTGAACTGTGAGCCAGACTGCCAGCAGTTTTACTCCAATGTACTGAAGGAGAAGGTTCTACTGGAAGCTGCTTGGTCTGAGAGGAAATACAAAGTTAGGAGATTGATGTAAGTAGCGAGCTAGCTAACTAACTCAAGTTTTTGTTCCTTTTTGACATTGTATGAATATAGTTTTGTCACATAATAAAAACATGTATTGCAATATTTTAGCTAATTGTAGTTACAATTTATTGAATGCTAAATCCGTTTGTCACAGAGAAATCTCCAGAAAGCTATTGTTATTGTTGATAAAGGTTTACCTACCTAGCTAACTAACTATGGCTACAGTCAGCAAATTAATTAATTAAATGTTGAGAAATAGTGACATCCAGGAGAGGAAACTTATGAAAGTGTTTAAGCAACACTACTAGCTAGCTAATTGCTGTGGTGTGTGTTTACCTCTCTATTATTTTACCTTGCTGCTAGTTATTCATTCAGTAGCTGCTAGCTATCGATAGCAGAATTGTGCAACATTAGCTAAATGTAGTGGTGGTGTTGTTTTAACTGTTTACAACTTGCTGAAACATCAGGCTCTTTTGCTAGGGGTTGAAAATGTAGTGCGGTCTTGGTTTCATTAAAGGAAGGGACTTTTATTTTTTATTTTTATTTTAATGTCCCTCAAATGAGATCATGCTTTCCTGAAATTGGACTGTCAGTTGGTCACCCTAGTCTGTTGTAATGACAAGGTCAGTTACCATCACATCCCTTTCTGCAGAGTCTGAAGTTGACTGCTGGATTCTAAATTAACAGAGAACCTTGCTGATTTGTTATTCCCTTCATGATTGTTTTCTATGTAAATGTCTAGCAGTTATTTACAAAATGATAGCAAGTAAAAAAATGTGTTTTATGCATTGGTGTCAGGAATATGGCTTTTATAATTAGAGCCTTGCAAAAGTATTCAGACCCCTGACCAATTCTCTCCATATTACTGAATTACAAATGGTACATTGAAATTTCGTTCTGTTCAATATTTTATTTTAAAACACTTAAACTCAGAATCAATTATTGTAAGGTGACATTGGTTTTATGTTGGGAAATATTTAAGAAAAATAAAAAACTGAAATATCTTGCTTGCATAAGTATTCAACCCCCACATATTAATATTTGATAGAGCCACCTTTCGCTACAATAACAGCTTTAAGTCTTTTGGGGTAAGTATGTACCAGCTTTGCACACAGTGTCGGAGTGATTTTGTGATTTTTCTTGGCAGATTTACGCCAGGTTGTTCAGGTTGGTTGGACGACGCTTGTGGACTGCAATTTTCAAATAGTGCCTCAGATTCTCAGTGGGATTGAGATCAGGACTTTGACTGGGTCATTGTAGGACATTCACCTTTTTGTTCTTGAGCCACTCCAATGTTGCTTTGGCCTTGTGCTTGGGATCATTGTCCTGCTGAAAGGTGAATTTCCTCCCAAGCTTCAGTTTTTTAGCAGACTGAAGCAGATTCTCTTGCAGCATTTTGCTCCATCCATTCTTCCTTCAATTGTAACAAGATGCCCAGTCCCTGCTGATGAGAAGCATCCCCACAGCATGATGCTGCCACCACCATACTTCACTGTAGGGATGGTGTGTCTTGAGGCATGGGCAGTGTTAGGTTTGTGCCACACATAGCGCTTTGAGTTTTGGCCAAAAAGCTCTATCTTGGTCTCATCTGACCACAAAACCTTTTCCCACATCGCAGCTGGGTCACTCTCATGCTTTCTGGCAAACTCCAGACGTGCTTTCAGATGGTACTTTTTGAGTAACGGCTTTCTTTCTTGCCACCCTCCCATACAGGCCAGTGTTATGCAGAGCTCTTGATGTGGTTGACTGGTGCACCATTACTCCACTCCCAGCCACTGAACTCTGTAGCTCCTTCAAAGTGATTGTTGGCCTCTCTGTGGCTTCTCTCACAAGTCTCCTTGTTTGAGCGCTGAGTTTTGAGGGACGGCCTTTTCTTGGCAGTGCCTGGGTGGTGTGATGCAGCTTCCACTTCCTGATTATTGATCCAACTGTGCTCACTGGGATATCCAAACACTTGGATATTATTTTGTACCCTTTCCCTAATCTATGCATTTGTATTACTTTATCTCTAACTTCTGTAGAATACTCTTTGGTCTTCATTTTCCTTCAGATTCACAGCCTTACCAATGATCCTTCAACAGTGGGGTTTTTATCCAGAAAATGTGACAGCAACTTTAATGGTTCACAGGTGGAGGCCAATGGTAAGGTAATTGTGTCCTCGTTAGGGCAATTTCTTTCATCGGTGCAAACTGGGAGCTTCCACAGCACAGGGGTTGAATACTTATGCCAGCAAGATATTTCAGTTTTTTATTTTTTCTTAAATATTTCCCAACATAAAACCAATGGCACCTTACAATAATTGATTCTGAGTTTAAGTGTTTTAAAATAAAATATCAAACAGAACAAAATTTCAATGTACCATTTGTAATTCAGTAATATTCAAGAATTGGTCAGGGGTCTGAATACTTTTGCAAGGCACTGTGTGTGTGTGTGTGTGTGTGTGTGTGTATGTGTGTATATATATATATATATATATATATATATATATATATATATATATATATATATATATATATATATATATTATACACACACACACACACATTTTTTCTGAACCGATAACGACAAAACTCCCGAAGTGCGGAATCCACAGGCTTCATTGCCTTAGGTGTTCTTGGTTCGCAAAAAGAACACCGTTTTTCAGGGGTCCTGCTCCCCCAGGAAACAGGGCTTTTTGACTGTGGTTGGACTATTCTTAAAAAATGATGTTTAGGTTATTTTTTTTTATTTTTTTTTTTTTATTTTAAAAAAAAAATATATACCCTTAACCACAGGAAAAGCAGTCTCGTGAGAACCCTTGTAATATTTCATGAAGTCTTTGGTATGTTTGAAAAAAGTGAAAAAAAAAAAGTTTCGTTCTTTTTTATTTATTTATTTTTATTTTTATTAAATGTTAAGTATTTTTTATTATGGATTCTGTTTAGAGATATACATGTGTAAAAATGTTTTAATCTATGACCCTAATGATCTTACAGTCCTTCCTGAAAGAAAATATTGCTGTGTGGGCAAATTACAAGGCATTGTTTCACCTGAGTGATTGCAGTGACATAATACATGATTATTCCCAGGGTTTTTATGAGCAATAATGGACACTGCTCTTTTTTTTTTTTTTTCTCAAAATAAATATTTATGAATAAAATAAGTTATTTGTTCCATTATCAATAAAGAAACAAGAACGTACCTGATAGATGTAGTTAAATAGTGTTGTAAAAACATATATTTAAACATGAAACAGAATAAATGTTACAACATAACTAAATCAAATACATCAGATTTACAGTGTTTTCCAGTTTTTTTTTTTCTTAGCTGTAGACGAGTTCTTGTGTTTTTGTTTCTGCATGCTTGCTGCAAATGTCTCCGCCCTTTAAAAATTAAATGCCTGTCTCGGTGACCTCACACAGGTGGGATAAAAGGGCAGGGAGTGAAATTCAGTTATTTCTATCCAATGATATGTGTTAACAAGCTGTACTTTAAAGTATGGTGGCCCAGCAAGTCAAAGAAACAAAGTGTGTTTATCATGTGTACCTGCTCACGGGCCCAGAATGACACTTCAAATACATAAGGGTTCTACAGGTAAGGACCATCTAAGAGACACATTTTCTCCTCCGTGGCATATGAAATTGGTTACTGTAGGAGTTTCTAGTTAACCAGAGGCATTTTCCAATATGAATTTAACTGATTTTTACTGGACAGCCCATTGGGCTCTTGTATGAATGGCCCTATACAACTGTTTTTATGTATTTTATTGAATTGTAGTATACAGTGTGCCATCTTTTATTTTTCTATTTTGCATCAAACAATGTGAAATATGTGCCCTTGTACAGTTTACAGTCAACATGGCCCAACTGTAAATTAACCAAGTTAATGAATGATCAGGTCATAATATTTTGAGGGAGCATTGTATTTTATTGTGTTGTATTTCAGCTCTCATAATTAGTGTGTCGAATGATTTTATTATTTTCAACCCTGCATGCATTTCTTTGTGAACAGATTGGTACTGAAGCTTCCATTGGAGTCCTTATGTGAAAATGTGTTGAATTCTGTGTGTCCTTGAATGTATAGATTAGGCAGGCGTTCATTCAACTAGGCCAATTGCATTCCTGAGTTCTGCCAGTTATCGATATGGCTGACTCATCCTTTTGGAATATGGTACTTGCTACTGCAATTTGTTGAGAGTTTAAGTCTCCTGTCTTATGCCTGTCAGTAATGTTTCTGGGTTATGTCCTATACATAATGTAAAAAGATAATACATTGTAGAAAGAAAGTGTATATGAGATGCATGGTGCAGCTTTAACTAATAGTAAGACTAATATTCCTGGGTGTCTGTTTGCTGCATTCTTGTATTGTTTAGCCCTCTGCCTCTTCCGTTAGTTCAGACTGTTTCATCTGCAAGTTTACCAGATTACCACATTACCAGATTGCAAAACGGTACTGGATTTGGAGTTTATTGGAGTTTATTGGAGGAAAAAAGTTTGTTTGTTTAATTTGGAGTTATCTGCAGAAAACTTGAATACAAAATAATCTGTTAACCCTGAGGACTTTCAGATAGTTTAGCTGTGCTAGCTTTTATCTTTTAAAGTCAATGTATTTCTGGTAGAGCATTCACATTTACAGTGGCTGTTCAGATATTTTTGTATTTAGATCCTGATGTCTGGAGGATTAAGATAAACATTGACATGCCAGTAGTGAGCCAACACAGATAAACAACATCGTTTTTATCACAAAATCTTAATGCTGCCATCCCATCAAGCTGTGCGAAAATGAGCAAAACCTGATTTCTAAGAACTTAGGCACAACTCATGCTTTATTGATCTGAACCAGACTCCATCTCTCTCTGGATATATGCTGTATGTGATATATACTGCTGTATGTGAAAAAAATACTTAAAGTGGAACGTGTTTACGGTGTTTTGAAGTTCTTTTGAGTGCTGCTGATCTGTGGTGCCTCCCTTGCTGTAGTATGGTGGTCTTGTGCTGGTAAAACAGGTAGACTTTCAAAGTGAGATATAGATATACATTTTTGAGAAGTACTGCAGCTATTTTTTGAATATGTCTCCCAGACACAAAGTCTGCAGTATTCTGAGATGGATGCTGTCTCGTAGGGCTTTGACCCTCTATCTCAATACTCCCTCTCGCATGCAGTGATTTAGAGTTCTCAAGCAGGCTCACAGTGCTCCTTGTTTCTTCTTAATAATGCCCTGTATTCTTGGAGGACCAATCTTCATCCTGGGTCATGCATGTGGGGTTAGTGCTGGATTCAGCAAGGGTGTCCCATGTCGGTATCCCCTCCTGTCCAAAGATATTCTTATTTAATGTAATGTTCAGCAAAATAGTGTTTGGCATTATAAAAAATAATATTAACAAGCTGCCTTTTTTTTTTTTTTCCGAGCTCCAATAACATAAAAAAAAAAAGTCAAATTACATGTTAATTTTAAAACAGGAATATTCAGATATCTGGTCCAGAATACCAAGCTTAACCTTTTCAGTGCCACTGGCAAGAGGTCTCATCAGAAATATGTTGTTGAGAGCAGTGTGGTCCCTTTTGTTGTTGGTGGTAAAATCTTGTGAGATCTAGTTCTAACCAACAGTCTATAATGTGATATTGATGTGCAAGGTACCTGCAGTGACGGATTGATTTTTCTTTTTTTTTTTTTTTTCTTTTCCTAAGTCCTAGTTAAGAAGTAATCTAAAAGTAAGTTTACCAATTTAAATGTATATAACACACATTTAGTTAGACATTATTTTAAGTCTAATGTATGATTTGCAAAATCCTTTGCCAATTTTAAATTAACAGTACATACTGTGTTTTCTCCTTGTTTAATTCTGACATGTCATGCAGATCTTGCTATAACAGCATTTGTATTCACAGAAGGTGGTGTACTGGGAGTAGATTGTGTGTATTTCTCATTGACTGTCAATTTTAACGTTTTTGATTTTGCTTTCTGCAAACCAGATGTCCTCTGTTTCCCAAAGTTTCATTTTGGCAATACAGCAATTCCTGTGAAATTTTCCATTCCTGCAAACGTGTACAGTGTGTTTTATACGGTGTAGTAATAAATATGATTTGTTCATTCCATGATTATTTTTCTTATGTTGAATATTCTGATATTTCACGATTTGAATTAGCTTATGAAAATTGTAAAATTGATATGTATATACACTTTGAACATTTAAACAGTCATTTTTTACTTAATATATTTCTGGCAGATGCAAGTACGCATGTCTGATTTGGAAAACTGCTGTTTTAATTCAAGAATATTCAAATGGCTCAGGCTTCGTGTTACTGTTACCTTTCCTAAATCCACAATCAAGGCGTTACATACTTTAGTAAAATGATGCAGTGTGTTTCAAAATATTGAATTTCATTTTTTGGGTGGAGTAAATTTGCTTGTGATGTTTGGCTGCAAGGAAGACGCGTCGTGATATGAGTGAATTAATGCATGTAAAGGAGCCTATGCAAAGACAGGCTACCCTAGGTAGTGAAAGACTCTATTATTAATATAACACAATACCTCAATGCTTTTTTATATGCAAGCCCCAAGACTACAAGGAAATGTTGCACAACCAAACACCAGATTTCTATTTCATTATATCAGTCTTGCAGCATAAATAACTGTGCTGGTATACACATGCATTTGTTATAATTAAATCACAGCATGAATGTACTATATATGATAAATTAAACTCTGTGGTTGGCTGAACAAGATCACATGACTGTGCATTAGGAATTATCTTATGCATGGCTTGGATTATTTTCTTTTAATATATATTATAATCACCCACCAAAATGTATATACCATAAGTATACATGTATAATATAGGGATATGTTTTTGGTATAAAAAATGGTATGCAGATGTCAGCATTCAAACCTTTTATATTACATTCTGATATATTCTGACAGCCCTGGTTAATATTTTCTAAGCAAATAAATCCTACACAGACTTAACTATAAAGTAAAAAAATTAAAAATAAAAAACACCTACACACCAAAGTATATAGAAATTAGGGCTTAAATTAGATTTAAAAAAAAAAATGATTGGTTAATTAATGGGAATTAGTTGGTTAATCGGTAGATAAATCCATGCACATTTTTAATAAAGGTAATGATCTTTAGCGGTTGTCCTGCATAGTAATATTAAAAAAATCAGTAGAAGACAGCTGAAAACACAAGACAGCTGAGCTGTGTTTCCGTTATCGGTTGTTTCCTCTGCCATAAGTAAAACTACGTACTAGGCTTCCTGTACTTCTGGTTTTATTGCATTTAGCAGAATCCGAGACACCGAAGAGATTAAGCTATTCTGAATCTCGTTAGAGGTACCCGAGAATACTATTACTGTTGACAAGTGATTGCTTAACATGCTGTCATAGTCAGCAATCAGAGAAAGTAATTCCACATAATTACCTCTATTTGAGGAATTGGTACCTTCGTCATGCCCTCTCAATGCCAGTTCTTGCTTGCCAAGGTAAACAACAGAATCAATCAAGCATTTAAGAACCTCATGGTTTCTTCTTACTTGCTCATTGTGATGTATCCCAATGCTTCTGCTTATCCAGTTGAACATCATTCTAGGTTTGTCCAAAAGTTTTTAGTGTTACAAGTGGCTTTGGGAACGCACGTGTTTTTGCGCTGACATCGTTAGACATCCTAGATTGCTGTAGCCAGCGTTGTTCCATATCGCCTGTACTGAACAAAAGACAGTTCCAGCTATATAATTATTTTAATTGACAGCTACCGGTAAGCCACGGATACCTTTCATACTTAGAATTTTGGAAGTGACGAGTATATCTCTTTCCTTCCTGTGTCAGTTCAGGTGTTTGTGGTGTATACCTCCCTTTTTTTAACAATCTTTATTTTTTCTGAGAGGTTTTTCTTGAAAATGGATTCGTAACCAAATCGACTACACTGTCTCCATTGTCTGACATTTTATTTGTAAAAAAACTATTTTGAAATATTACTTTGAAGTTCTCAATATAATTCTCAGTAATGGTCTCTATATCTCTATAAATATGTTAGGGTAAGCAATACGATTAATCTGTTACACATTTATGTCCCACCTCTGCTTACTAATGATTGTACAGCTGCAAAACAAGGGCAGATCTTTGACTTTCCCATTGGTTAAACACCCCAGACCTTCAACTGAAACAGAGAATCCCTTGAACGGTGTATGTCCTGCCTCTGCTCACTCATGATTGGACACCTGCATAACAATAGGCAGATCTTTGACTCTCCCATTGGTTAAACCTACTCAAGACCTTCAACCAAGGCAGAATACCTTCAACTGTTTATGCCCTGACTCTGCTCACTTATGATTGGACTGCTGCATATTAGGTGATTTTATATTATATGTAAAATAAATAAATAAATAATACAATTCTGCATGATTTAAATTGTAAAAACAATTAATCTGCGATCAACTGTAACAGATTAATCGGATTGGTTAACCAACTAGTCGGAATAGACCTTTTAGAGCTATGTCTCTCTATCTATCTAAAATAATTATCTATGGTATATACATTGTTGTGGGTAATTGTTAAAGGAATTGTTTTGACATACTACAACTCTGTATAGATAAAAATCTGATACTCTCTGTTTGTATTCACACAGCAACAGTCAGCATTATTGGGACCTGTTTCTCTGAGTCGTCTTTCATCTGACTAATGTTTTTAAAAAATTAAAAAAAAAAGAGAATGACATTCATGGCCATTGCACACAAAACTATTAATAAACCAAAACCATATTTAAAAGACATTTATTACAGCTGGACTGCTGAAGCAAACCGTAAGGTTAAGTGAGTTTAAATGAAATGGACCATTATTTTTTTGAGTTTATTGGAAAAGATGTAATGCCTTCACCAATAAACATGCAATGCTCCATTATATAAAAACTGCGGGGGGGGGGGGGGGGGGGGGACTTTGCTTTTAGTAAACAGAAGTAATACTTCAAACTAATTGTGCCATATTTGGTACTGACCTCTGACCTAACTCCCATGATTCTACTGTGTTAACACATCTAAGGAAAGACCTCAGTGATATTGATATACCTTGCATTCCTACAAAACAGCAGAATCAAAATTATTCTGACAGACGTTGTTTCCATGACTACTCAAGTCTGAGTAGTGCTGAATATCCAAATATTCAAATGAATTTTTTTTTTTGGCTTGTACTCTGATACAAAAATCAGATGTTCGTATTCGCTACATATGACAAAAATACCTTGCACTTCTCAACAGATTTTGCGTGACAGTTTAAAAAAAAAATGGCAAATTAAAAAGAGCTCTTTGTGAAGTGTGAGATTAATATGTATAAAAAAAAAACCAACAACAAACAACACAGCTGCTCTTGAGCCTCTATTTAAAAGTTTTAGACGGCAAAAAGTAAACAAACCAGATTATGTGCACGCACCATTTGGGATCTCTATGGAAAGCCATGTGCTGCTTTAGCGCGAGCCAGAATCTCATGGGACAGAAAAAAGGCAACCACGTAATTCTGAAATGCCTCGCTTAAACAATACCCAACTTCCTGAAATTGTTGTGCAGTGATTTTTAAACCTCATGTTATTACTTTATGAAAATGTGTCTATGGATGCTGTTTACTGTGAAGAAACGGCAATGGCTAGGAATGGGGGGGGGGGGGAAGTGTTGTTGGCTTTATGTAATAAACAAAACAATGTTAACCTGAACTGCTATTTGGAATCCTTTGTTTTGTAGTTTATTCACTGGGGTAAAGTAAGTCCCACACAACTTATTCTTTACTCCTGGGATAGTGTTTTTATGTTAACGTGTTGAATATTGTAAGGACTTGCTGTAAAATAAAGGCACACACACACAGGGCCCCATGCCCCTGCCGCTATGCTGTCTCTGCCTGCCTTTTGAGCAATATAATGGCTTTTATTACTTTTCGAAAAATGAAAGAATATCCAACCGAATATTTACATTATGAGCGAATATCCGAACATGAAATTCTTTGTTCGTCCCATCACTAGGGCTGAATAACCTCTCAGAATTGCATTCCACTGCAGTCAGTCCAAAACGGTGACATCACAATCGACCACCTACCTCAGCCACTTTAATGGTGTTTGTTTTATCTGGCTTTCCCCTGTTTTTATTAGAATTTAAACTGGATTTGTTTGACTTGTATCAATAACAAAGCAGTTAGTGCTGGGGGGAACACAGGATTTTCATGTTCATATATTCGCACATAATTTAATTATTTGTTTGGATATTTGTTTTAAAGTAATAAAAGCAGTTATATTGCTCAGAACTCAGGCAGAGACAGCATAGCGGCAGGGGGTTGGCCATGGCCCCTGTGTGTGCGTTTCATTTTACAGCAAGCCTTACAATGTGTTACACATTAAAGTAAAAAAAAAAATATATATATATATATATATATATATATATATCTATATATATATATATATATATATATATATATATATCTATATATCTATATATATATATCTATATATATATATCTCTATATCTATATCCCAGGAAAGAATACATTGTATAGGCCTTGCTTTACTCCAGTGAATTAACTACAAAACAAATAATGCCAAATAGCAGTTCAGGTTAAACGTTGTTTTTGTTTATTCCCGAAACAAATGGTACATAAAGTTGAAAACACATTTTATTTATTTTTTTTACTTTTCCATTCCTTGCCATTGCAGTTTCTTCACAGTAAACAGTGGCCATAGACATGTTTTCATAAAGTGGATAAAGCATTCAGCCTTGGCCTGCTAACGTAGTCTACTTTATGCTAGTATTCCCCTCCTACACTGATGCTCACCGTCCTACTGCCTTATAATGTAGTCGGTTCAGCTGTGTAAAAGTTACCTGCATTAAGGATGTCTTGCTGGTAAAAATAGAATTGAGATGATAACTTCTGCCTTGCAGAAAGTCCAACATAATAATGTCTGTTTAATGCAAAAGTATTTATTAAACTAAATTAGTTAGACCAATTTATTTCACAGTATGCACAGAGCCTACCTGTAGGGTGCTGCAGATGTGTTTTGTTCCCTATCCGCTTGTCTTGGGTTACAAATGAAAGAAAGAAACTCTTCAAATGGTGCATTCTGCTGCATTTTGGTAAGTCCTCTGTGTGCTCAGGAGCAGCTGCTGTATTAACAGTGTGCTAATTAGATTAATGACTTTCTAAATACATTTGCATGAAATGAATTACTACTGCAATTGATTTACAGGTATTAGTTTCTTAATTCCTCCTACAAGGAATGAACCATTTTAAGTGTCACTTTCTTTCTTAATGCAGTTATTTAATGGACTCTAATTTTAATTAGTGCAGTATGTAATCTCAACTGTCAGTATCATTTAAAATATTTTCTCCAAGCCAGAAGTGAATTGTTTAGATCAGTTATAGGTGGCAGAGGTAGAGCTGTGCTGTTTAAAGTGTTTACACACATTTAACCATTTCAAAAGTATGTATTTAATACACTATGGTGTTTACAGTGTAATGTGGTTTATTCAGAGTCTTTTTTCATATACAAACAAATGTGCACAGATCTAGTCTCGTAAACAGTAATGAGGTGGTGCACACAACAGTAACAGAACTTGTATAGATAGTTTTTCTGGTTACAAAGATTCTTTGTAAAGTTAAGTTGAAAGTTGCATGGTAAAAACATGTTTAATCTTAAGGTTTTGGAACTTACGGTAAACACATTTACATCCTTAATAAAAAGCACTGGATCTGGAATTTTGGCAAATCTAATATTACCGATCATCTTAACTATATTTTCCATCCAGTGCGTGTCTGTGCATTTGACTCCTCAGTTGTATAATTTTACATAGTTTGGGAATAAGGCTTGATGTATTGATGACTTGAACAATACTCATGGAATGAAAACGTTTTATTTTGTAGATGATGAATATAGCGGTTCCCTTCATGTTTAAATATGCAGTAGATGGTCTCAACCAGATGTCGGGAAACATGCTGAACCTGGATGACGCATCGAATACAGTTGCAACCATGGCAACGGCTGTTCTGATTGGCTGTAAGTACAGTTCTGTTATCTCTTGGCAGGTGTTGACTTTTTCTGGAAGGTTACCTCGTATTCTTTAGCAGGTGACCTTTTTGAGAAGATTAATTTGAATACAGCTCTTTAACTTCTTTTTGTTCGTGGTTACAAATCGCGCTGCCTCTGAGATTTGACTGCTGTATTCCAATCACAGACCACCTTTCCAGAAAACATTCATTTTGTGTGGAAACACTATCAACCCACATTTTAACCAGCAGTTTCAACTTCAACTAAAAAAAAAATGTATCTTAAGTTTGTGTAAAAAGCAAAAAAGAAAGAAGTTAGTAGCTAATTAACTAACTTTAATTCACGTAATCTACACATTATTTCAGACAATTTGAATGGTACTACTAACATTACATTAAGGATACCTATCAGAATTAGAAAAATTAAAGTCCATCGTCTAGAGATGTTTATACAGTAAGGCATGATTCGATAGTGTCCATGTTGGCAAATAGTGCAGGGGGATTAAACTGTAGTAAAAGAAGAATTAACCCTATGACATACCTATATTGAATATTATATGAAGCTGTGGATATTGAAACTTGGTGTCACTGTATGTGTATTTTATGTTGTCGCAAAAACACAAAAGGAATGCACTGAGAAGGTTATTTTGATCTCCAGTTGTCTCTCGATGCCACGCTCCTGTACTTTTCAGGGGAAAAAACAAAACCCTTTGTCTAAATCCTCTGATTATAAATATGTAGCAGGAGATCTCAGCTGCAGCACAGTGTTTATTATTCTGAAATGAATAGCCCTTTAATTTGGTGAAACCACTTTGATTCTTTCTATTCTACTGTTTCTTCTGTATGCCTCCTAATGCAGCTCTTGGGTGACTTGGTGAGCGGAGTAGTCTTTTGTATGACACTGATTGCTCTTGTGTTGTGTTTGTCATCTGTTGTAGGGGATGTATACTGTAGGTGTGTTTAAACCACAAATTAACAATGTAAGCATTGAAGTCAAAATAACTCGCTGTCTTTTGGACAGCCATGTTGGTCTAACTACTGTAATTGGTAGTCCTGATTTATAACTTAATCCTGCTCTACAATGTTATTAAACAGTTCCACTCGGGCTGTGCTTTTTGTGTTTTATAGTACATCTGAGTTATTTATTTTTCTTCTGAGTCGAATGCTATGGATTATATAAAACATTAGTAATGTGTTTGTTTTATTGTTGGACTCAGAGCTGTGTACAGTTAACAGGTTTGATTGGTCTTTCTCAAAAAATAATGCCCGCTGTAAAGGACATGGCCCAGCTGAATTTCTATGTGCTTTTAAAATGAAAACAAGATGCATGCTCAGCTTACAATAATTAATGTCCACTGCATTTGGCTAGCACATGCGGTATTGTTTTTTTTTTTTTTCCTGAGGCAGCTCAGAAAATTGAAAATGCAATGATCTCAATGTATAACCGTTACTAAACTAAACAAACTGTACTGCTTGGGGTTTCGCTGGATTCTGACACGCTTTTTAATGAGGCCGCTTAAGCCATTTACTCAGATACTCTCCCTGAAATAAATTGGCAGAAAGGCTAAGCTTTTAACACAAATAATGAAACATAAATACATTTTTCCCCCTTCAAATTTCAAACTCATCTTGTCACCTACTCTGAACGTCATCTGAGCCGATTGGTTTTCTTGACTGAATTAACATCCTGTAAAGCAGTCAAGACTGAAAAGAGTGGTTCATGTTATTGTATTTGTATACCGTTTTGAAATACTGCTGGGTTACATTACCGCCAATGCTGCAGACTGTAATTCTTCAATAACAAATGTTATTTCTGGTCTATATTTTGTTGAACAGAATTAATTCCTGAATAATATATATATATATATCTGTGTGTGTATTTATATATATATATATATATATATATATATATAGATATATAGATAGATAGATAGATATCTATATATATATCTCTCTCTCTCTCTCTCTCTCTCTCTCTCTCTCTCTCTCTCTCTCTCTCTCTCTCTCTCTCTCTCTATATATATATATATATATATATATATATATATATATATAAATATATATATAATCTGTTTTCTAATCTGCATGGTTGTCTTTTTTCAGTTGTATTCTCTTCTTGCTTTTCCTTTGTGTAAAAGTACCTTCTCCTTTAAAAATAATACAAAAAGAGAGACTCTCTCATATGCAGCTTATATTGTATTCTTAAAGGCAGCTATATTGCTTTATCAGTCAACCTCTACTCCCTTTGAAATGGCTACAACAAAGGAAGAGATGTCCCTTGGTAATAATAACGCATAAAGCTACGTAATAAAGATCCATCAATGCAGTTATTTTCATAGGCTTCTTTGTAGTGCTGTCTGAAGTCATAACTGAGAATTAATTTGCTGCGTTTTAACCCCTGTACTCTGTTGTCACTATAACTAAAAGAAGCTGGGTTGCTTTTTTTGGGCACAGTTTATTCAAAGCACTTACAGGGCGATGTAATGATAGGAAATAGATATAAATAAAAATAATCTTGAGTTACGCTACACCCCAACACTATACAAGGGTTGTTCTTGTTTGGTGGTCTCAATTATTTTGCATTTTTCAGTCTCTGCTTGAGAGGCCTAAGACTGAATAGCAGACAGGGGCTGAAGCTAGCACCATTGCCCCTTCCCTTTCAGAGGCACTACATTGTTGAGATGAAATGTCTTACAACTGAAAAACAAACACCAATGTGTAAATGCATTCACTGCAATTGCTAACTGAGTGCATTTACACATTGTCAATTTGCTTGAAAGGATTGCCAGCAATAAGCTCAACTTCTTTTCAAGTGGACACCGTGCTTACTCAAAATAGAAAAATGCAATGCAAAATACTCATCAATAACAGTGGCAGATGCACTGTGTGTCAGATCAACTTAAATCTCATATTGCATATTTAACATCCGTGGGTAAAGTATCCCATAAACTGTAGGACTAGAATTGCAGGAGTAGGAATATGAAGACGTGACGTGTTGCGATACATGCAAGTTGCTCTGTTCCTCTCTTTCAGATGGAGTTTCACGTGCTTGTTCGTCTCTTTTCAATGAATTACGGAATGCCGTGTTTGGAAAGGTAGCTCAGAGCTCCATCAGGAGAATAGCCAAAAATGTCTTTCTGCACCTTCATAACCTGGATTTAGGATTCCACCTCAGCCGGCAGACAGGAGGACTCTCCAAAGCCATTGATCGGGGCACCAGAGGCATCAGCTTTGTGCTGAGTGCTTTAGTCTTCAACTTGGGGCCCACTCTGTTTGAAGTTGTACTCGTCAGCGGGATTTTAGTAAGTACAACTTTAAAATGGCCTCAAAAAAATTTAGGAATGGTAATTAACTTTGTTTACAGATGTTCTTGGAGGAAGCTCATTCATATTAATCCTGTCCCGGCAGCACATAAAACATCCACAGGGCGGAAAAAGTCGTCTTATCTACAACAACTTTTTTCTTCAAAATGTATCTCAGGTTTCTGTTTAATGCAAGGCTAATAGTGGCTCTCTGAAAGCTTTTGACATAACAATTTATTCTAGGTTGTGGGGGAGAAGAAATGCTGGGTGAAATTGTTTAGTGAAGTAAAGGTGCCTTTCTAGTTATGAAAGGTGGTTAGAGAATATTGTTTTATAAATGTGTTGCCATTCTAAAGAAAATTGATTTGTTTCACCAAAGTGGAATAAATTCAAGGAAATTGTGGCCCTGTTTGTGTTCAGCTTTAGTGTGAGCGCAGAATTCCACTGCATTAACTGATTGCAATGTATCTATATATTTTGCTATTTTTTTAAATTGTTAGATATTATTGGCAAGCTTGAACAGGAATGGTATTTCCAGGTTCTTTGACAATAAATCTGTCATTTAGAGTTCAGTGATTTCTCTCTCTCTTTTTTAATGAGCTCCGATTTCATCGCCAAAATCGAAGGAGAAAACAGTTGAATGGCTCCCTCTGTGCTTTTATATCCCATTAGAAACAGTACATTGAATAGAGAATTGTTCAGTGTATTAACTGTCCTGGCATTTTAAAGCGTGTTATACATTGCCTGCGATAAGGAGCCCGAAGGGTAGTTGGTTTCTTTTTCTCATACTCTTTCAGATTGGTTCCTGTTGCGAAATGTGTTTCACTCTAGTTTTTATCTATTTTTATCTAGTGTAGAGATTACATTTTTCTGGCTGAATTATTAGTTTGGATGAAACAATTTGTTTTTCCCTCTGACTGTTGATCCTAAACTTTATCCAGCACTAAAATGATGCAACATATGAAAAGTACATTTTTTTGACATTTTCTTTCATTCCAGTATTTAAAAGCTAGCATGGTTGCATAAGAGCTTTCTAAAAACCTACAGGAAGCCTTTCCTTCAGCAGGTTGCTTGTCAAGAGGCTTTAATTGGTAGTTACCCAGCTGGCAAATGTACAGCATACTAAGGTTTTAGTTTGACCTTGAGAGGAGTTTTAACCCTTTAACACTGCTCCAATGTGCTTTCATTCACTTACATTATCAACCAGCTCTGTGAAGTCTGTGAATGCCTTTTCCTCTCTGAATTTTTACATGTGAGTGGGGTCAGTATTTGTCTATCCACAACTTATCCACCATTGAAAATAATAATAAAAAATGTTTTTAATAGTAAACTAATTTTAAACTGAAAATCTGAACACTGCTGAGGACAGACCTACAGTGACCAAGGTACAAATCATGTAATTTGGTGCAGTGCTGGGTATTAAACAAGATGTTATTAATTGAGAAGGTAATGTAAATCCTTTTTGTGTGATTTTGTGTAGTGTTCTTAATGTCCTCTCCCCCTTTTCGTTCTGTCTTTCTCAATGTAGTATTTTAAATGTGGGGGCCATTATGCATTAGTCACCCTGGGCACACTCTCAGCTTATGCAGCGTTCACAGTGGCAGTTACGCAGTGGAGGTACAGTACTTAAATACAGTTGGATAAAATTAAAAAGTGATTGTGTGAAAGTCTCAAGTAGTTCTCATGATGGTTTTTCACCCTTTTTTAAGGACTCGGTTCAGAGTAGAAATGAACAAAGCTGATAATGAGGCAGGAAATGCTGCCATCGACTCGCTACTCAATTATGAGACTGTGAAGGTAAGGTTGTGTGTGTGTGTGTATAAAACTGTGTGTTTCTCTGTTTCATCTGTTGTAACATGAGCTCAGAAAAGTACATTGGTCAGCAGGCAGTTTATGTTGGACCTGATTTTAAGTGCGTTTGGAACTGACAGATACGATACACTGCCTGTTTCTGATTCTCTCAGTAACAGCTAAAGGATGTACAAACCATGCTTTATAATCGGATAAGCAGTTTTGTGTTAAAAATAAATAAATAAACATACGTAGGACAGAGAGGCATACAGGTCTGTATACCTTCAGATTATTATAGACTTAAAAACAGTGCTTAGAATGTCATCACAATAAGCAGTATTCTACAGTTTATAAATTACATTTATGAAGAAAAGAAAAACAATAATGAAGGAAATATTATATGTATTGCTAGCACTTGGTATACAAGAATGCTAACATTTAAACATCTCTTCTGGAAACCTAAATCTATAAACCACTTAAAAATACCTGGGTTAATGAGGTTCTCACTTCTTGAGACAGAGAGAGAAATAGCCAGCCGAATCAACAGTGTTGATTTAAAGGATTAAGGTAACATCTGCAAATTATAATGAAAATGGAGCTGTGATTTCCTTTAATAGGTGGGTAACCGAGAAAGTAAAAGACACATATATGGGTAAGGGGGAGAAGTGCAAATTAGCAGTTATTTGATATTTTAATAAAAAAATGCCATTTTGATCAGAGGTAGCCATGTCCTAAACTTTGCACATCTCCAATAATATGATAATATTTTATATTGTATTGCTATAAAGCATTACAGAGAATCATTGTATATTTTACCTGACTTTATTTTTTTTTTTAAATTAAAAAAGCAACCCTGATTTTGTTTATTCTGATGTTGTTTTATAATAGACTACTGGCAGTCCACAGCTTTTAACACAAGCACATTTATTAACTATCTGTTGAAAGATCATGATTATATTTTTTCAAGTATAGAATATATTTTTGGTACTGGGTTAAAGATAATATCTTTAAGGAATAGAAAGAAGACAAGCGTTGAATTGACAACAGAGCTTGCAGAAGGCACAGCTGTTTTCCATCAAATCAACAGTACGAAGGCCACTCTAAGTCAGGACTTGCAGGATGTGATGCAGTAAGAATACCTCTGTTAAGAAAGGGGAACAAGACTAAAAGGCTAAAATATGCACGAGAACACAGAAATTGGACTATGGAACAATGGTCAAAGCTGCTTTGGACGGTTGATGGATGGACAACAACACCTGTGCCCTCTGCCAGTTCTGTTGTCAATTCAACACCTGTCCTCTTTCTATTCCTTAAGGATATTATCTTCAAGTATTGCTCGTCCTTGTTAGACAGCTTTTTGGGTCTTCCAGTACTGGGTTTGTCAATTACAGATGTCTCCCTTGTATTCCAAATCACAAGAATGAAAGCCTCTATCACTATATTCCCTGTATGCCTGCAGGCTTGGAAAGGCATTAAGACTTAAGCTATCTTTTCTATACAGGTTTAACTGTGTGTTTCAATTAATTCCAGCAATGTGTTTCGTCTCCCTAGTATTTTAACAATGAGAAATATGAAGCCGAGAAATACGATGGGTATCTGAAAGTCTATGAAGCGTACTCGCTGAAGACCACCTCGACACTCGCGATGCTGAACTTCGGGCAGAATGTTATCTTCAGCGTCGGCCTCACTGGTATCATGATTCTTGCGAGCCAGGGGATCATGTCAGGTTAGAAAACTAAAGAGCTTCTTTTCAGTGCAGAAGAAAGGTAACTGGGGGATTGCCCTCTGTCCTCTTCCTATGAGAAGGCCTCTGTGTTTCAGTATCTAAGTAGCACAAGCTTTGCATGTATTTATTTATTTGCTTTGTATTTATTAGGCGTTTGTGGGGGGGGGGTAGAAGCCAATAATGAAAATGTAGTCTGCTTTTTAACCCTATATCGAGTCGGTCAGATCTGCTGTCTTTCCCATTGTGACTGAAATGTACTTAACAGGCAGATGCAGATTGTGTATATATAACAGAATATATTGAGTATTCACACTGTCATTTGTCTAACAAATGAATCGTGTGAGAAGCAGCCTGTTTAAAATATGTGTGCTATAATTGGTATGTTTTGTGTTCCGCCCCTAAATTAATTACATTAATTTGTAACTTGTCCCA
Organism: Polyodon spathula; assembly: GCF_017654505.1. Taxonomy (NCBI): domain Eukaryota; kingdom Metazoa; phylum Chordata; class Actinopteri; order Acipenseriformes; family Polyodontidae; genus Polyodon; species Polyodon spathula. The sequence goes on from NC_054553.1 coordinate 11,773,020, forward strand.
ACTTGGATTTTGGGGATGAAGTACACTTTTGTCCCTATGCATTCACATCTTGTGTGTATGTGTTCAGGAAACCTGACGGTGGGAGACTTGGTGATGGTCAATGGGCTGCTCTTCCAGCTGTCTCTCCCCCTGAACTTCCTGGGCACTGTCTACAGAGAGACCAGGCAGGCCCTCATTGACATGAACACATTGTTCCTTCTACTCAATACCGACACCAAGATTAAGGTAAGGGCTTAAACACACACACACACACACACACTGTTCACCTGTTTTTCAGTGTTCTTGATAAAGTGCAATTCATTCCAGTCATTTAGATCATTTATTGCATAGGTTATGCAATGCATTTACCATACCTCTCTGGGCTTTCACTGTGCTTTTTATTACATTTTGCTATGATTTTACTATGGCAAACTTTCATAAGGGAAACTAGTTGGCTTTTTTTTTTTTTTTTCCTGTCACTGATTTAATGAACTGTGGTGCCCATATCTCCTAAAAGAGGTTGTAGTCGCTTCAGACTTTACAATATATAATTGCCTCTTGGATCGGTTGATCGAGTTTCTGGATCAATTCTGTGATTCATTGTCCTTTAAGACACAGCTTGCCCCTTTTTTGAGGGAATGATGTATTTGTAATTGTTCAGTTTACTTGTTATTGTTTATAACCAGCTAGCAATAATGGCGAAGGCAAAAGTTAAGTTAGTTTTAGGGCTGTATTTAATTAATTTACTGGAGACTTAATTAAATTACATTTTTGAAAGGAGAACTACTATGCTACTAGGACCTATTCAACTCATTTTTTCAGTACAATTAAGTTTGATATTAATTCAACTTTACTAGAAGCCAACAACAAATTAGTTTCAAGAATATGTTAATAAAGTATAGAAGCAGATGGAGTCAACACCAGGCTACTAGAAACAGCACTGCAATATGGAAAGTGACACCTCCTCATTTTGTTAATCTACAAGAACAACAAACCTTTGTACCCTTTTTGTTCTTGTTTGGTGAAGCTCCAGTCAGGGTAATGTGCTCATGTTTGAGTAGCTGAACTGTTTCCCTCTCTCATTTCTCTCATGTAGGATAAGGACCTGGCCCCTCCTTTGATGATAACTCCCCAGGACGCCACCATCAAGTTTGAAGACGTGTATTTTGAGTATCAGGAAGGCCAGAAAGTCCTGAACGGCGTGTCGTTTGAAGTGCCAGCGGGGAAGAAGGTGGCCCTTGTAGGCGGCAGTGGGTCAGGGTGTGTATCAACCTGGGTTTTTAGTTTGGCTTCTTGCAGTATTGTTCATAATAAGACTAGTTCTTATACTTTCATAATGATTCCCTTGAATATTGTTACAAAGCCTGTTGCGTATATGAATGTACTGTAGTTTTTTGTTAAGATTGTCTACACTGTTGAAGGTATTAAAATTACTTCTCTAGAATATGAAAGTTCCTTTTTAATAAAAAAAAAGTACTGTATTGCTTTATTTTATGTCTTGTGTTGCTGTTCTATTAAATGTAACCCAGTATGACTTCTCATCTTAACATGGTGTATTTTACTTGCATAAGCCCATATATCCTACAGCCTGTGCACTTTTGCTGAGGCCAGGTATGCTTTGTTTTTGTTTACACATTTTTAGGTGATGCTTTTCTGTCCACATTTCAAATGGGGAAATACAATACACTGCATCAGACAATCATTAGTGTCACAGTCATTTTTTCAGTGTATTAAGTTAACTTCAACTGACTAAATAAAAACTTGGGCACAAGTTGAAAGGGGAGAAGATTGTGGAAGGCTTGTGCTCTGTGTCACAGGCTCCCTGTTAAACTGCCAGTTACTGGAGAGGAGTTCGTTTCTGGTTTGATGGAGACAATTTTCTAAGCCTCTTACTGCAGTTACAAGAACTATTCTATACGTAAAGTAAGTGGTCTAATCATCCAGGGTGATGGGAGGATTGCTCAGCCAAGCTGGAACTGTGACAGCTCCTTGTTGTTCAGTGGGCTACAAGGACATTTGAAAAGTCCTTTTGATTCAGCTTTTCAAAACTGAGGCAATTCTCCTGCTCCCAGGGACCACACTCTATTGAAATGTCATCAATTCATTTACGTTTATAGCACCCTACAAACCGTACGATACTCAAGTTTGTAAAATTCTGGAAATTCATGACATTATTAAATGTTAAATATATAATTTAAAATAAGTCGTTTTTTTATTCCTAAACAAAATGAATTGCTGTTTTTAATTGTTTAATTGTTTAAAATTATGTATCGCATCTTATCACAAGGCGAGTCACCTGCGATGTTGACACGTCAACTGTCTTTGCAACAGCAGCCTAAGAAACCACAGGAGACTCCTGCTCCTTCAAGAGTTCAACATGCATTATGCAATTTACACAAGTCGCAGCGTAATCACATCCTTACGGCACTGTGCTACGCGAACCTGTCTTGCTCTGAAAAGCAACCTCCATTCATTATTTGAAAATACTGTATCCCAATTAAACGAAGTGATGTCCCAATTAAACAACATAAATAGCATTGGGAAGAACAGTCTCCCAGAGTTGTATCCCATTAACCATAAATCCCAATTTATCAGTGTCCCGATTAGGCGGCGCCGACTGTACAAGACTCACAATTCGATAGTGTCTTCAGCAGGACAGTTGTAGTGACATCAATGTACTAGGCTTGTCTTCAGTTGATGTACTCTGGGTGGGCAGAGATGTACAACCAGTGCTTCCAAACAGTGTGGACCAGCCTTGGCAGCATCCCCAGACAGCTTGTTGCTGGCTGCCAGGGAATGAGTCGTTTACCTGCCAGCTTGTGATCAGGGCCATTGGGGTCTGTTTCCATGAAAAACAGTTTAACCAGAACATGAAATGCAATGTTAATTACTTGCATTCGATTTCACTGTTTGCAAGCAATTATGATACCAATAAAATCATATCTACTATATGATGTGTGGCGCTTGGTGTACATTTTCCTCTGTTCCTGGGCACGTAACAGTAGAGCGGACAGATAGTACAAACACAACTGAAAGCGAAAACCTTGGGATTGACAATAAGTGCTTCTGATTTCTATTTGGGATTGAAGCTTAAAAGAACCACATCTGAAATTGGAGGTCACAAAGAAAGCAGATAGCAATCAGAAGGCTGGTTATGCATGCTCAGAAAGATGGGTCTGGGTCATGAAGTGTTTCACAAGCATGCAGAATAATATTGTATTAATAATCTGGGACAAGACAGGAGTTATATGTGAATGAATCTCAGCACATCGGGGGGGGGGGGGGCGCAATAACTTTAAAACCGGTTCCTTTTTTTTTTTTTTTTTTTTTTTTGCATTATGAAACAAAAGGAGACATTTGTACAGTTTTTAACCTAAAAGCGCTTTCAGATTAATGTTTAATAGAGGCACTTGAATGTTTATTAAATGTAGTATTTATTATTTTCCCTCTGATTTTAGGAAGAGCACAATAGTAAGATTGCTGTTCCGTTTTTATGAACCCCAGAGAGGAAACATCTACATTGCTGGTCAGAATATCAGAGAAGCCAGTTTGGACAGCCTAAGGAAAGCGCTTGGGATTGTACCACAGGTGAGAACACAAACCTGCACATTTGTGGAATACCGTCTGTTGCATCCACCAAAGTGATGGCGTAAAATGGATATGCATAGCTGGTCGCAATGGGGAAATATATTTATTTGAATAATTATTTCTACTAGTATTTCTACTTGGATATTTGTCTTTGGCTGTCTGTCAATACTTGTGTAATTTGTATTGTTCTCTTTCAATTGTACTGAAATACGGTTACAGCATTCTTTAATATATGTTTATGAAAATATTTTAATCTGTACAAATGCCAGTTGTCTGTTTTATTTGAATATCTTTCATGAAGTAAATCTACAACATAATGCATGGCTTTATTCTTAGTAGTATTTGCTTCTGGGGTCTGATTCTGCATGTAATCACAGGTGCACAGTGTGGAATTCAGCAGTTTACTGTGACTTTGCAAGTAGCCCTCTTGATAAGGTCTTGTGTTTGGAATCTTGAACTGTTCTTTGAATGATTTCGGAATTGCAAATTGAGATTACAGATACAACACCAAATACTGTTGAAACCTGGACTGAAGGAGGTTACTGTGTACGAGAAGACTAAAACAAATGGAGGAATGAAGGGTGTGTTTTCTAAGTTGTTAATAAATGCCTGACCTATCAGCAAATGTATTTGATTAATATGTTATAAAAATGAGTCCTGTTTTACCCTTCTGTAGGAAGCAAAAAAATAAATAAATGTTTTCATCACCTTGTTTTTCTTTTGCAGGATGCTGTTTTATTCCACAACACAATCTTCTATAACCTTCAGTACGGGAACATCAATGCATCGCCTGAGGAAGTGCATCAGGTGGCGAAACTAGCAGGAATTCACGATGCCATCCTGCGAATGCCCAATGGTTACAACACACAAGTCGGGGAGAGAGGACTGAAACTGTCAGGTCTGTAGCGTTTCTTTTATAGGTGGTTTACCTTGGACGGCATTATGGAGTGCATAATGCGTCTGTAGCCTGGAGATTGCAGGAGATTGCAGGTTAGAATCCAGGCTATGCCATTGCTGATCATGACCGGGAGCTCCCAGTGGGCGGCGCACAATTGGTCGAGCACCACCCAGCTAGTGAGAGCTTGGGTCGGCAGGGCAATCCACGGTTCACCACGCCCCAGCGACCCCTGTGACTGATAGGGCACCTGCGGGTCTGCAGTGGAGCCATTCAGATCTGTGTTGTCCCTCGGTACTATAGGTCTGGTGGTTTCACTGTGGATCCGCGGTGTGAAAAAGACGGCTTGGCAACGACACTTTTCGGAGTTTGAGTGTGCCAGCCGCAGTTTCCCGAGTTGCCAGGGGGTTGCAGTGGTGAACCGGTATTAATAATAAAACAATTGGCAATTCTAAATTGGGGAGAAAAATGGCGTAAAAACTGGCAACTACTAAATTAAAAAAAATAAATAAATAAAATAGGACCTTGGTTTTAAGTCTCAAAGGACTGAGCACAAGGAGGTTAACACTTTGTGGTCCTGTGTCGGACCAGATCCTACATTACAATTTTCCATTTCTAGTGATGTTGGACCTAAAAACCTTTTAATTGCTGAGTGAGACCAATAGGAGCCAAAATGAAGCCAAAAAAAAAAGGGGCGTATCTGATAGCATCATGCACCACAGAGATAACACGGACATAAACAAAGAAGATAGCTGCTTCTGCATTCAGTGCTCACATTACGGACATTTGCAGAGATTTTTGAGATGTTATAGTAATAAAATAATGACTTGGATCGAATTATAGAGGAGTTTGTTGATATAACGAGTGATCACGAGAGGATTTATCAGTATGCACGTCTGTAAAGAGGTGTGTGAAAAATACAGCGAACAAGGAGTGGGGCTTGGCTGGAGATACAGTACTGAGTGTCCTTTTGCGATTCAGTGCCTTTTAAACCTATTTTACTCTGGGGGGAGGGGGAGGATTTAAACAGCGCGTATAAAATAAACGGCGCATGTGAAAATAAATTAGGAGTTGACATGCCCGACAAGCCCTGAATAAATGGACCGCTAAGGGTTAAGTGACTTGCTTAGGGTCAACCACAGTGATTTGAACCTGGAACATCCTGATAGCAAGCCCCTTTCTTTAACCACTGGACCATCATGCCTGTTGATTATGCTGAGCGCCTGAGTCAGATATTGTTGGGTTATAGGACGACAAACTTCTGTATATGAGGGGAATATCGGCATGTGTAGGGTTTCTCTGTGATGTGTCGTTGAACAGAGCTCTTGAACCGTGCACTCTGATTGGCTAAAAGATCCTCAGCAGTCTCTTTCTTTTCATATCAAGCTCAGCTGGGTGTGACATTCTGCTTATGCAATGAACAGAATAGCTTTTTTTTTTTTTTTTTAATTACCATAACATCAATAGCAATACATATTTAAAATAAATTGCTGCATATTGATACCAACACTCCAGCGAGGTAGCCTTAGCGTTCTGAAGTTTGTTTGTGTTTGTAGTCATTTTGTTCCGGGGTCCTTCATTGTGGGGTTTAATGAAGTAGGATCATTGTGAATGTGTTGTTTGTTTTTGCTAAGTTATTGAATACCTTATTTCTTCGAATTTAACACAAACTTTTTTTTAACCTTTTTTTGCTTGTCAAGAGTAGCCTGCATCTTAAATTAGAGTACAGTATAGTGATGTGTGTATTAAAATTGCCAACAAAAGACGTGACTACCCAAGTACACAAACAGCAACATGACACTGCTGAGAAAAGACGAACAAAGACGTCTGCCCGAATACACAAGCAGCAACGTGATTTACTACTGAGAAATGATGAACTAAAACGTTACCGCCTGATCTTGAATCATCCATGACATACAGGCATCCATTTTCAAAGAAGAGTCATTAGCTTCCTGAGAAATTCAAAGCAGCTTTTACAATTTCAGCATTTCTAACAAACAGCACCAGCTTGGACAGATCGGAAATGCTGATCAGACCCCTGTGTTTTTCGATGTGCCAAGCAATACCACAGTTCACAAATTAGGAGAAAAACAGATGTGAGTAATCTCCCATACGCGTATGTTATGCCCTGTTAGTTGGTATTGTGCATACTGTTGTGTTTGCAATGCAGTCAGTGCTGTCGTGTTGCTGGGTTACATGTTGCCTGATCCTTGTGGAGTGCTTGGTGTTGCCGGGCTGTGTGATGCCGTAAGTGAGTGGTGTGTGTGTACGACAGGGACACCATCTTAAGTACTATACAGTATGCAGCACAATAAAAGAGCTCTATGGTTAATCTATAACACTGTTTGGTATCAGTTTTGTACAGTACAACAGCGTAATTGAGGTTGTATCTTTAGTAAATGCATATTTATTTATTTGTTTTATTTTTTCCTCAAAATGAGGGTGGTAAATTTGCACTGTGTCTTAAATTCTAAAGTCTTAAGTAATACAGTAGATTTCACAATAACCTACTGATTAATGGCCTTGGGATAATTTATCAAAACCCTACAGAGTACTTTTCATAATTGTGTAGTTGGAAACAAGTAGAAGGGAGAGTTGGTAAAATGAATCACAGTTATTAAAACAACTAACCTGGATTACACCGTGTAATTTTTTTTTGGTTCCTGGGTAGTAAGTGTTATTTCCTAATTGCTTATGCCTCAAAAGTATAGAAAATGGCTATTATTCCCCACAAACTTTGCTTTTGTGACCAGGACAGTGATATTTTGAAATTTACCTATTTTCCAGAACATTCCAGATAGATTCAGTGCTGAGTAAACTTGGAGTAACTTCTAGAACTTTCCAGTAATATAAATAGTAGTATAAATACAGGGGCCTTAAGCCCACCAGTTCAGTTTAGTTCCAGCTGCCTAAGTGGATGCATATCTGCATTTTTCTGAGATGGCATCAAGAGGCTGCAAGTGTCCGGCAGACGCATTTTGCTATGTCTGCGGCCAATTTATCAAGACAAGAGCGAAAAAGTACTCCGTGGAAGCATCTGCTAAGATGTGTGAGACCTACAAGGCATATTTCGGCATGCCTGTCGGGGATCAAGACAAACCCTGGGCACCTCATTTCACCTGCGAGCACTGCAAAAAAAGCTCTGGAAGGTAAGATGGACAATTGTTGCTTGGAATTTTATGTTATAAAATTTGTTAATTTTTAAAATTGTAAAAGTTTTTAATTTTAAAATGTTTTACAATTTTCAATGTTATTGAAAATATATATCATATATGAAAAATGTTGTGAGAATCTCTTACACATTAGTCATGGGTGAAATAAATGTATTTTTTTTAAGATGGTACAGAGGGGTAAAGAGAGCCATGAAGTTTGCTATCCCAAGAATTTGGTGGGAACCCACTGACCACTCAAGCAACTGGTACTTCTGCATGGTGGACCCTTCCAAACGTCGGACTGGCAAGAATGCACCTACTATCACGTATCGGGACCTTCCTTTATCCATCGCCCCGGTGCCACACTGCCATGAGCTCCCTGTACCCACTCCTCCGGAGAGAGAGCAGCCGTCTTTAGAAGAGATCAGCAAGTCAGAGAGCGAGGAAGACGTTGTAGATCCAGATGACAATTTCAGAGGTGGAGCGGAGGAGAGAAACCCATACTACCCCAAACAAAAAAGACCTCAACGACTTGATTAGAGATCTTGGTCTCACCAAGTCCAATGCCGAGTTTTTGACGTCTAGGCTCAAGCAGTGGAACTTGTTGGATGAAAGTGTGCAAGTCGCAGATCAGAGGAAGCGTCACCAACCTTTTTACAGCTTCTTCACCCGTCAAGATGGGCTCTGCTTCTGCCTCAATGTGACCAGTCTGTTCAAGGCAATCGGAATCGCCTGTAACCAGAATGAGTGGCGCCTCTTCATTGACAGCTCATCCAGGAGCTTCAAAACCGTGCTGCTCCATAATGGTAACAAGTACCCGTCACTTCCCCTGGCTCACTCTGTGCTCCTCAAAGAGGATTACAACAGTATCAAGACCTTGCTGGATGCATGATGTGTATGGCTGGGAGGTCATAGGAGACTTAAAAATGGTGGCATTCCTGATGGGTCTCCAAGGCGGTTTTACCAAGTTTCCCTGCTGTCTTTGCCTTTGGGACAGCAGGGACACCAAGGCGCACTACCACAGGTGGGACTGGCCACAGCGGACCGAGTTCTCTGTGGGGAGGAACAACGTCAAGTGGGAGCCACTGGTGGAGCCCCGGAAGGTGCTGATGCCACCACTGCACATCAAATTGGGCCTTATGAAACAGTTTGTCAGAGCTCTAGATAAGGAGTCGGCAGCCTTCAAGTACCTTCAAGACTTCTTCCCTAAGCTGTCTGAGGCAAAGGTCAAAGCCGGTGTCTTCGTCGGACCACAGATAAAGAAGATCCTGGAGTGCAATGAATTCCCCAAGAAGCTCACTAGTAAGGAGAAAGCGGCTTGGAACAGCTTTGTCGCAGTGGTTCGGGGCTTCCTGGGCAATCACAAGGCCGAAAACTATGTGGAGCTGGTTGAGACTCTGGTGAAGAACTACGGCACAATGGGCTGTAGGATGTCCCTCAAAGTCCATATCCTTGATGCTCATCTTGATAAATTCAAGGAGAACATGGGAGTGTACTCGGAGGAGCAAGGCGAGCACTTCCACCAGGATATACTGGACTTTGAACGCTGCTACCAAGGACAGTATAACGAGAACGTGATGGGAGACTACATTTGGGGGCTGATTTGTGAAAGTGATTTACAGTATAATCGTAAATCTCAAAAAACTACTCACTTCTATTGCTTTAGTATAAATACATGTTAATTTGGATTCATATGTTGTTTTTTTCTGACTTTATGTGAACGAGAAGACACAAATTCGCCCGTTTTCTCATTGGAAATAGGTACATTTCAAAATATCACTGTCCTAGTCACAAAAGCAAAGTCTGTGGGGAATAATAGCCATTTTCTATACTTTTGAGGCATAAGCAATTAGGAAATAACACTTACTACCCAGGAACAAAAATTGTGTTACATAGTGTTATCGAACCCATTAATCTTTGTTTTTTTTATTTTTTATTACTGTTTTATTGATGATCCAATTTTCAGAAAAACAGAATAAAATGAAATCATGAATATATCTGTAGATACATTTACAAAACAGTCAATCAAATACAAAAAAAAGGAAATGCCAGATTCTCCTGGTTTGAACACCCCCACCCCCACCCCGCAACTTTCAACTGAAAGTAAAATTTTCACCATTAATATCCGTTTTGTAATGACCATGTGCAAATAATGCTGGAGGGGAAATATCACATGAATAGAAAAAACTGCCTAGAAGTAGTTGCTCCGTGCATTGATTCAGACAATTGCTTATACCGTCAATGATGAAGGTTCAGATGACAGACTTGCGGTTCGGTTGTTTCAAATCGGATGATACAGACTCTGCAATCTGAATTGATTTACGCTTTCCTCGTGTTACTCTACAAACCATATTTTGGATTATTTGTATTTTTTTAAGACACTGCAAGAGCTTGTAACTCAAGAGCTTTTTTGCATTGAACGTTTCAATGCTATAGTGCTACTTTGGATGCTACATTAATGTATTATTTCGTGTTGTGTTTTCACACTGGACACTCCAATTTCTAAAGCCATTTATTTTAATGGACTGAATTTTCATGTGTTTATCTTTTTTAAATGTGCCGATTTATGCACTGCACAGTGTACCTTGTAAAGTGTAATGTTTGTTTTGTGACAAAACGGCATACCGCAACAACTTTCAATTGTATTTCACCAGTCAATAAATATGTTCACTGAACTTTACACCCCCGGCAGAGTCCGGTAATTGATTGTGTTATTAAAAGATAATTTTCTTAGGCCAAGTTTACTGAACCTTTCTTTTTGTGCGTTGTATTTAAATATTTTTTTTATTGAATTCATTAATAAATAACAATCAATAACAAATGAAAAATAAGTGTAACTTGGAGGAACTAAAAAGAAAAGAAAACAAAGGACAAAAGGGAGAAAGAGAAGGAAGGAAAGTCATTTTTCCTTTGAAAGGGAAACTTGAGAAGGAGAAAGAGTAAGAGACTGATACAGGAGGAGAGTGAGAGGAGAGCCATAAGTGGTCAGCGTGCAGTTTATGAAAAATTAGATCAGTGAGATGAGAAGTCAGGGAGACATACACAGAGTGCATGTTTTATTTTGTTAAGCATGAGATGTTCACTGACTAAGGGACCTCATGCAACATGAGTATGGGCAAGCTTGCTTCCAGGCAAATAGAATCAGGGGCCTAGCCAGCAGGGTAGAGAAGGCCAGAGAATCCAACTGCAGCTTTGTCAAAGGGAAGTCACTGGGTGTTACACCAACTAATGCAGTCAGAGGGTTGAGATTGATAAGTAGCTGTAGGGTCTGGGAGAGAGTCTCAAAGACAGATGTCCAGATGGGGGCCAACTCAGGTCAGGACGAAAACATATGGATGAGGGTGGCAGGAGCCTGCTTGCACCTGTCAAGTTGGATCCAAATCTGGGTACATCCTGGCCGACCTGACCTTGGAGAGGTGAATGCGATGTAAAACTTTGAATTGTATCAGCCCATGGCGGGCACAGACGTCATCAGAGAAACTGAATCCCACAAAATGTTTAGGTTGGACAGTGAAGGGCAGTATAAGCACACAATTTTGTTATAAATCTTCGATATCACACCTCTACTCCAATCTGATCCCTGTAGTAGAGAGTCAAGAGTAGATTCAGGTGCAAACGTAGGGAATCGTGCTACCCTGTTTTCATCTGAAAAAGTGAGCTCCGGTAAATTTAGTTTTTTGGGAGAGATGTTTGAAAGAAGCAAAGCTGTTGTCAATGAATGGGTCTTTTAGAGATTTATCACCGTTTGTATGCCATATACGAGAAGACAAATCTTTCACTGAGGGAGGGAATAAGTGATTTCTATCTACAGGGCAGAATAATGAAATTGCTTGTAGGCCAACATGTTTTCTGAATTGTGCTCAGGTTTGAAGAGATTGCTGAACTATATGATAAGTACTAAAATTTGATTTGGCTAGAGGAAGGGGAGAGCATAACTCAATGGAGCCTGCTTGTTGTGTGGTAGGAGATAAAATTATGTCTAAGGTAAATCAAAACCAGTTTTAAGTCTGGAATTGTATAACTGTTTAGAACAAAATCGGGTTTGTCTGATGGAATTAGTTGGTAGAATGTGAAACACAAATAACCATTTGTTTCAGTTTTACGTCTGTGTCCCTTGTGTGCGCAGAGCAGATTTGAGTTTAGCAAGATGGCCCCAGGCCTGAACTAGTAAACCCACTTAGACTAGAGGCAGTAATAACATCTTCACAACCTAAGTAGCCAAGCTTGGTTCTAAATCTTTCTTCTGGTAATGCAGAAAAATGCATTGGCGTTGGAATTAATTTTGTGTGAATAGAATGAGAATTTTAGGAGGGGCACTGGAGGCAAACTATGGGATTGGGGCATTTTTATAGGAGTAATAGTAGTTTTAATTATTTTTCTTGAATATTATTACCATTTAACAATATTTTCACTGGCCTTTCTTCATTGTGCTGAAGTGTGGCTTTATTTTTCTTTTGTTTAAATATACTCAAATCCTGTTCTGAAAGATATTAAAATTCATGTGACGCAGGGCCCAGTGTTAAGCAAGTGTGTGTGTATATATATATATATATATATATATATATATATATATATATATATATATATATAAAATATATAATTTTTTTTTTAGTGGTTGGAAATTCTGACATGCCCGCATTATAGGAGCAAAAATAGATTGAACTATTGCCCTGACATATTTATACCACTGGGCAATCGTCTCCATCTGCCGTGTGATTGCTTCCATTGCTGTCAGTCCCGCCCATTTTCAAAGGAACGCCTTTCACGTGGAGTGCAGGATGCTCCCTATAGCCTGGACGTCGCCGGTTCAAGCCCCGGCTATTCCACTGCCGACCATGGACTGGAGCACCCAGGGGGGTATATATACAGCGTTCTCGCCTGCGCTGTTGAACGGGACGAGCCATTACGTTGTTACTTGTAAAAATGACTGGATTCAGCCCGCTACGCTGTGTTTTCAGCTTGCGTAACGGCCAAAAAAGAAGAATAATCCTGTGAAACATTGTTGATTTACTCCTTTATGTGAGAAATTGGTTTGCTTAAAGTACTTATTTCAGCTCTCAATACTCTTCAGTGGGTTGGTTGTGACAGCATGTTCTTTAGTTTGGTGCGTGTAATATATGCAACATGGAGACAAGATTGAACTTTATTAGCACATTCTCCCCTGTTGACAGATGAGACTAGATCCTGGGTGCGCCCCGATACACAGCTCTGTAACAACCAACATTTGCAGATCTTTATTATTATACCATAACTATGTTCCCTCTAGACTTTCATTTAGTTAGCCACTGTGGCTAAAGTAACTTAACAACATTTTTCAAGTTATAAACATGCTGAATGGAGTGTGGTAACCAATGGAGTACCATAGGGATCAGTATTAGGTCCTCTGCTATTCCTAATCTACATTAATTATTTAGATTCTGGAATAGTAAGCAAACTTGTTAAATTTGCAGATGACACAAAAATAGGAGGAGTGGAACACTGTTGCAGCAGCAAAGGTCATTCAAAATGATCTAGACCAGATTCAGAACTGGGCATACACATGTCAAATTACATTTAATAGAGAAAAGTGTTAGGTACTGCACGCAGGAAATAAAAATGTGCATTATAAATATCATATACTGAGAGATACTGAAATTGGAGAAGGAATCTATGAAAAAGATGTAGGAATTTTTGTTGACTCAGAAATGTCTTCATCTAGACAATGTGGGGAAGCTGTAAAAAAAGGCCAACAAGATGCTCAGATACATTGTGAAAAGTGTTGAATTTAAATCAAGGGAAGTAATGTTAAAACTGCACAATGCATTAGGAAGACCTCATCTTGAATATTGTGTTCAGTTCTGGTCACCTCGCTATAAAAAAAAATATATATTGCTACTCTAGAAAGAGTGCAAAGAAGAGCGACCAGAATTATTCCAGGTTTTAAAGGCATGTCATATGCAGACAGGCTAAAAGAATTGAATCTCTTCAGTCTTGAACAAAGAAGACTTTGCGGCGACCTAATTCAAGCATTCAAAATTCTAAAAGGTATTGACAATGTTAACCCAAGGGACTTTTTCAGCCTGAAAAAAGAATCAAGGACCAGGGGTCACAAATGGAGATTAGACAAAGGGACATTCAGAATAGAAAATAGGAGGCACTTTTTTACACAGAGAATTGTGAGAGTCTGGAATCAACTCCCCAGTAATGTTGTTGAAGCTGACACCCTGGGATCCTTCAAGAAGCTGCTTGATGAGATTCTGGGATCATTAAGCTACTAACAACCAAACGAGCAAGATGGGCCGAATGGCCTCCTCTCGTTTGTAAACTTTCTTATGTTTCAGCAAGGCAAAAATACATGTATTTTATTTGAAAACACTAGATATTTAAATACCAGACCATACCATTTACAATACGTATTATATTTAAATTGCACTATAACCTGATTCCCATTTAATAAATGCCATACTTAGTCCCAAGTGAAAAAAAACATTACAGATTTCCTAAATTCTGAATAGGTTTGCAGAGCTATTCATGTACTGCATAGTCATTTACATTATTTTGACTGTGGTGCAGTTTTCTTTCCACTACAGAACGGTAAAGCAAAATTGTGCCAGTAGACAGTGCTATTAGTGTATGTTAATATGAATGTCTCCCTGACCAACCGCAGCTCTAGTTACACAACATTGTGCTAATGTGATTTAATAATATTAGTAGAATTGTACAGTCACTACTGTGTTTTAAAAAAATAAATAAATAAATAATGTTTTTTTTTTTTTACTGTGTTTTCACCTTACTAATGACAGTAATATTGCACCGATTCTGACATTAATATTAACTGTGATCTTGAATCTGCGTGTTTCTTGCCATTTGTCAAAATGTTCTTCCAAGACCAGAGGGTATATTTGAAACCATGACTACTGCTCCTTCCTGTGACTATCACTGTCATATTTTTGTTATGTGTACATGGGTGACTGGTAATCCTTGTATCTTTTGGAGCATGATTCTGGTAATTGGTCTGTACAATATGTTTTAGAACATTTATTTTCCGTTTGGATGCGATGTGTTTTTTTTTTTTATATACAAGCAGCACATCCCCAGACTTACTAATTGGAGCCACCGTGGCGAACTTCGGGAAAAATAGTTGAGCCACAAGGGAATACGTTTAGTTTGTGGCGATGTGGCATAACAGACTGCGTTAAATAAATAAGTCGTTCAGACAAAGAACAGTAGTCTGTATTCCAAACAGTTTTGAGAGATTAAATCTTTTTTTTTTATTTCAAGGTCTTTAAAAAAAAAAAATCCAAAGTTACACAATTTTACAATAATCATTCTATATGACTTCAATTTCCCATACATAGATCTTGATATAGTATTGTAGTGTGCATGGAGGAAGGCAGCAGGCAGAGCTGATAGGTGACGTAATCACATACAAAGACATAAGCCCAATATACGCTTCTTGCAAAGGAGCCGGCTCTTTTGTACAGCGGTATCGGCGCTATGCTTCAGTGCGAGAGGTCCCGGGGTCGCGCCCGCCTTCCGCCTGTGTGTGGATTGCCTCACCCTGTGTGATGCACCTGCCTGTGGGAACAGAGATCACTATAGTATGTAGGTTTTAAAATATAAAATGTGGGACACAGTACATGTCCAATTTTACTTGCGATAAGTGGAAAAAATGTTTGTCACTGTTGTTCCATAGTTAAGGAATATACAACAAACAGGTTTTCCACTTGTTCTTGTAAGCACACGTGTGATCAAGTGTAAGTTACAGCTTTTAATGGTGCAGCAACCATATATATCGGAACGACGACAACAAAAGTAAAACTCTACAATCACATGATCACAGTAAAGTTCATTAGAATATATATATATATACACACACACACACACACACACACACACATACATACACACAGTGCCTTGCAAAAGTGTTCAGACCCCTGACCAATTCTCTCATATTACTGAATTACAAATGGTATATTGAAATTTCGTTCTGTTCGATATTTTTTTTTAAAACACTTCAACTCAAAATCAGTTATTGTAAGGTGACATTGGTTTTATGCTGGGAAATATTTAAGAAAAATACAAAACTGAAATATCTTGCTTGCATAAGTATTCAACCCCCACACATTAATATTTGGTAGAGCCACCTTTCACTGCAATAACAGCTTTAAGTCTTTTGGGGTAAGTATGTACCAGCTTTGCACACAGTGTCGGAGTGATTTTGGCCCATTCTTCTTGGCAGATTTGCTCCAGGTTGTTCAGGTTGGTTGGACGACGCTTATGGACTGCAATTTTAAAATAGTGCCACAGATTCTCAGTGGGATTGAGATCAGGACTTTGACTGGGCCACTGTAGGACATTCACCTTTTTGTTCTCGAGCCACTCCAATGTTGCTTTGGCCTTGTGCTTGGGATCATTGTCCTGCTGAAAGGTGAATTTCCTCCCAAGCTTCAGTTATTTAGCAGACTGAAGCAGATTCTCGTGCAGCATTTTGCTCCATCCATTCTTCCTTCAATTGTAACAAGATGCCCAGTCCCTGCTGATGAGAAGCATCCCCACAGCATGATGCTGCTACCACCATACTTCACTGTAGGGATGGTGTGTCTTAAGGCATGGGCAGTGTTAGGTTTGTGCCACACATAGCGCTTTGAGTTTTGGCCAAAAAGCTCTATCTTTTTCTCATCTGACCACAAAACCTTTTCCCACATCGCAGCTGGGTCACTCTCATGCTTTCTGGCAAACTCCAGGCGTTCTTTCAGATGGTACTTTTTGAGTAACGGTTTCTTTCTTGCCACCCTCCCATACAGGCCAGTGTTATGCAGAGCTCTTGATGTGGTTGACTGGTGCACCATTACTCCACTCCCAGCCACTGAACTCTGTAGCTCCTTCAAAGTGATTGTTGGCCTCTCTGTGGCTTCTCTCACAAGTCTCCTTGTTTGAGCAATGAGTTTTGAAGGACGGCCTTTTCTTGACAGTGCCTGGGTGGTGTGATGCAGCTTCCACTCCCTGATTATTGATCCAACTGTGCTCACTGGGCTATCCAAACACTTGGATATTATTTTGTACCCTTTCCCTAATCTATGCATTTGTATTACTTTATCTCTAACTTCTGTAGAATACTCTTTGGTCTTCATTTTCCTTCAGATTCACAGCCTTACCAATGATCCTTCAACAGTGGGGTTTTTATCCAGAAAATGTGACAGCAACTTTAATGGTTCACAGGTGGAGGCCAATGGTAAGGTAATTGTGTCCTCGTTAGGGCAATTTCTTTCATCGGTGCAAACTGTGAGCTTCCACAGCACAGGGGTTGAATACTTATGCAAGCAAGATATTTCAGTTTTTTATTTTTCTTAAATATTTCCCAACATAAAACCAATGTCACCTTACAATAATTGATTCTGAGTTTCAGTGTTTAAGAATAAAATATCAAACAGAATGAAATTTCAATGTACCATTTGTAATTCGGTAATATGAGAGAATTGGTCAGGGGTCTGAATACTTTTGCAAGGCACTGTGTATGTATTTATGTATGCATATTATATATATATATATATATATATATATATATATATATAAAAAATAAAATAAACAGTGTGCATGTCTCATATATCATTTGTAATAGAATAAACTACTTAGAAGCAATTGAATGTTCTCTGTAGATTTTATTCCTCTCCTAAAAAAAAAAATAGTCTTTGCATATCCAAATATGGCCCTTTGCCTTAACTTGTCAGACCTCTCCAGTACATATAGATGATGTACAGTGTTTATGATATTTTTAGCTTTCTTCTCTCAAATACACTTTTTTAGATCAGTAACTGGCTACCGCAAGAAAAAGCTTGTTTCCTCTGCAGCGGGTCAATAGGCCAGTCTTAGCTGGTGAATAATTGCAGCTGTGGTGTTAATGAGCAAACAGTACTTTAGGCAGACTATTTTTTACTTTGTATTTCTATCAATTTGAATAGCTATTATCCACTACAAGGGAGGCATATCCCCTGTGACACATGAAAAGTAGTGTTCTGCTTTTTACGTACAACTGCATTTTGAGTACTAAGTTAAGTTTTAAGTACTATGATAAATACTAATTACTTCAAGCAGTTGGTTCAATTTATTTGCAAAGCAATTTGCTGAATATAGTGGCTGCAACTGGGAATCACATAAGGTGAGGGCATATCTTTGGGTGGGGGTAGGGGTGTAGTTCAGAGTTCAGAATGTCGGTCACCGCCCCTTCACAGCAGGTATGTATAGTACTGAGAATCTTGTTAAAAATTGTCTGTTTGATCAATGCCGTTATTGATTACTTCTTTCAGGAGGAGAAAAGCAAAGAGTAGCCATTGCCAGAGCCATCCTGAAAAACCCCCCTATCCTCTTGTATGATGAAGCCACATCTTCTCTGGACTCCATCACTGAAGAGGTACCAATCACACACAAATTACTACTCTCTTTAATTTATTGTACATACACATGGAATCTGTAAGCTACGATGCAATTAGTGTCCAGAACTACTGATTACCAATAGTAATGCTATTCTATGAAAACAAACACAATTTATAGATATTGTTTAGATACTTCGTCCATGGTCCAAATGCATTCTGTATTGAAAGCCTATAGAAATGTAACTTTATTCTCCTGAGTATCATGCATTACATGTTTGTTTTGGTTTGCTTGAACACTGGGATGGAAACATCATGGTTCTGTCCGTAGAGCACACTTCAGTTCTGAATACAGTCAAACATTGAGGGTGGTGAAGAGAACACAGAGAGTCTTGTTGATTCTGATCTGTTGAAGATATATGTACAGCTGTGAAAAATCCAGGGCATCCCACATTTTGACAAAGATTCAAAGACAGATGTCAGTACTTGCGATCTGCATTTCTTTTCCAGTTGATATTGTTTATTTGAATTGACTAAAATATGTACAATTTTGGCAAAAATAAATTATGTAACTTGAAAGGTAGTGATGCTTTTTTATTGGAGAAAGTAGATTGAAATTACTATTTATTTGAATGCCACCTTGTTGAATTCTTTCTTTGGTGGTTCTTATTGCAATTACTCTATCACAATTAAACAAAATAAATACATACATTTGAAGCTACTGATTTTGACTGCATGTGTTCACCGGTTATAATTGTTCTATTAATCTTTTTTCAGAATATACTAAGTTCTATGAAAGAGATGGTAAAAGATCGCACGTCCATCTTCATCGCTCACAGGCTGTCTACTATTGTAGATGCAGATGAAATTATTGTCCTGAATCAGGTAAATAATTATAATCCGTATTTTTACTTTGCTTTCCAGTGGTAGGGATGGGTGAGGGTGCAAAGCTATTGGAATTGGTACCAAACCAAACCTTTTTAATGCTGTTAAACCAAACCTTTTTAATGCCGCTTAACCAAACCTTTTTAGCTGTAAAGGGGAACTATTTTAAAATCAATCCATCCAAAAACATGAGATGCTCTTAAATACCAGTTGAAAAGACATTGCTTGCTGTCTTTACTGCTGTGCATTGGAAAAGCAGGGATCGTATCCTAAATGTTGAAGTAACAAGCCCCTCACGTTGACAAAGGTGATTTAGACTTAGTGCGTGAAGTCCTTGGTGCTTTAAAAAGCAAACTGAACTCCAAGGGCCCTCATTTAAAATAATGAATCTAAGTCTGTCAATACCCTTGATCATATCCACATGTTAGTAACTGTCTTTTGAAATGTGTTTTTGTTAAACGACAGCCTTTGTAATTATAATAGGCAGCGGATATTATTTGATCATGCAGAAATCACGAGCAACAACTGTATTTAAAAAAAAAAATAAAAAAAAAAAAAAAAGCTGAAAGATCTTGCTATCTATATGTGCTTGTATGTTATAATTTATCTTCAAACGTTTTTTTGGTTTCTGTCTAATTTATCATACAACTGTTTGCCCATCTAAGTACATAATTAGCTGTCTTGACATGTTGGGATACATTTCTATTTTTGGCACCACATTTATTTTCTATTGTAAAATGTTCCCTTGAATTATCCTGGGTGTATTTCTATTGGGGATCATTATGAAGGAAAGCAGGGGGCATTACAAAACAATTAAATGTGTTGCTCTGTGACAGCCTGCCTCCCACTCACAATCTGCATTGAATATTACATTTGTTACAAACAGCTATCTTTTAAAACGCTGAAAAAACAGAATGACTTGGTTTTCTGCAAACACTTAACAATAAGCCTTGGGAGAGCATCTAGTGTGCTACCTGTGTATAGGTAGAGACAATCTGTGTGGTGCTTTTCAGTTATATTTCCTGTAGTCTGTAGACATTGGGGATTTGGATGCTGGCAACCCTCCCAAACACTAGTAACAGATTGTAGCTTCACACACAGTGTTCAATATTGGGCTCCATTTCCCTCGCAATTACAGTGTACGTAATCAGTTGCTGCAAGATGCATTTTATTAAATCAGATTGCACTTCATATACAATTTGCATTATGCAAGATGAAAGAACATCTTGGAGGTTTTTTTTTTTTTTTGCATGTTGTAAAATAGATACTATTCAAGGAATCCAATAGATTCTCCAGTACTGTCGTGATTCTAAAGGAGCACAGAGATAAGACAGATACAGCAAGCAGCATTTGCAGCTGGAGTATATAAGCAGATGACGACCATATCTGATGCAAGCAGAGTATTGTACAATTCCAGTTTCCAGTCCATCTGTCTGATGTGTCGAGTCCAGAAGGTTTATGTGTAGGCAGCTCATGAAACTAGCAATTATCTGGCATTGCATTTATTCAAGGTTGAGGGGCAAACAAAAGGATTTCAGGAAAAGAAACAAAAGCCCCGTTTCCTGAAAGCAGTAGTTTTGCATTCCACATTCCTCCCGATACAGTGCAGTATACGCAGTTCTACTGTTTGCAACACAGGGAGAGAAGATGCTTATCCCTTTAGATCTGACAACACCTGGGGGTGCAGTCTTGTAGATTCCTTGAACGCCCACCAGAGCCCCTGTCCTTTTGTATGACAGCAATGCTGTGCAAGTTGATTCTTACTAATAATCACTAGAAGACAGGTAAAGGATTTCTCAATGCAATGTAAATTAATGTTTGATAAAATACAGAAACTGCTGGTTTGCTGTAACCCTATAATATATATATATATATATATATATATATATATATATATATATATATATATATATATATATATATATATATATATATATAAATGAGACACGCACGCACTCTGTTTATCCGCGGCTCCCTGACGACTTAATGCCTGCGGACACACATATGAAGACGCATGAGTCGGTCTAACCTGTGGAGTAAATGCCAAGACAACAGCGCTACAGTTGCGAGGATTCATGTATGAATAGCAGAAGGATTCTGTAAAATTAGTTCTCTGGTACGTATTTTGTTGAAATGTAAAACAAGTTTAAATTACACAACAGGCTTGTTATTTAGTTTTAAAGAACTTTTTTTTTATATAGAATTGTATTTTTTGTTTGAAATCCCAGAAAACTAGCAACACTTCGCTACCATTATTTAATATTAATGCGAAGAGTAAATGAGCTAAGTAGCTTATTCCCATCATAAAATGTTTTATGATTTTTTTTTGTAGTAGTAGTAGTAGTACATGTATACTTTAAAAGTATTTTTAATTTTTTTTTGGTGACAGAAAAGGCTGAGGAAATGGGGATGGAGGTGTATCACATTTTGAAAAGATTTTGCTAGGCGTATCACTGTCAAAGTAAACAAATTTTAAAACATTACTCTGTCTTTGTAATATATTGTATTGCATACATCTCCAGTACACACTAATTACTAGTTTCTGTATTTTATTCATGCATTCTATTGACACGCAATGACACCTCATTTATCCACGGATTATGCACACACACACATTATTTAATAAAAAAAAAAGATAAGTAATACTGTTTGTTTTGGGTGTGGGTGATGGGTAAGTCTGATAGGGTCAGCTATTATATATATGTCCAGGTGTACATTTCTAATCCTCTGAAGGTACTGCATGACATTAAAGTAGCCATCTCCTCCCCTTTTGGTGGAGTCTTCTAATGACCTTAGTGCTGAACGGAGTGTCCCTTTCAGAGGAAATGTTTAATCTGTCATTCCCCTATCCCTCGGCTTCATTAAAGCAGAATAACACAGCATGTGATGAACAACAAAAGAAGAATAAAGATAATGTTAGAAGTAAAAGGTTCAGCTGCATAGACAGAGAACAGTGACAGTGTGACCGGAAGCGAATACGAAAAATAAAAAAGGCTACGATACAGATGCTTAATGGCTGTAGTATTCATTATTCTGCAGCTCACGCATAACATTGGGTTCTGATCTTACTGATGCAAATTTTGTATGCCCGTTTTGCTCAGAACAGAATGAGCCCAGCAGCATCTGTGTTGCTGAGTTTTGAAGAATTTTTATCGCTGGTGACAACGTTTTCTCAAGCTGAATCTATAGAACCCGTAGGCATGCCATGGATTCAAGCCAACCCCCAACTGCTGTGTTACAATATCCCGGTGTAGACATTTTTGTCTTAGCTGAGGGTAACTACATTAGATAAAACCTAGACGTCCCAGCCAGAAATTAAGCGGTTTAACCTTATGTTATTAAGATAGTGGCCTTATAATAACCTCATAAAATGCACCACATCTGATAAACAACACAGACTCACATATATTTACAAGTAGCAAGGGCTTTCAAGAGCTATTTGGATTAAAAACTGACCTTGACGTTCTACTCTGGTCATAATGAATGCTGAATGCTGTTAACCTTATTGGATCTGCAAAATAGTTTTCAAACGAATTATGAAAAAATCTATATTGATTTTTTTTTTTTCACCCATATATTAACTATTAGTAAGGCTACGATTTTGGCAAAGTGGTTTTTAATACATTTCACTGGCGATTTGCGGAAAAAAACTTTCATGGAAAGGTCAACAAATAATGTAGCTAAAGCTATGTCAATTTTTAAAAACAGAACACCAAAACCAATAATATAAAGACTATTGCTTTTGCCTGCTGACAAGTTTAAATGTTACTTTAGAATACAGGTTTTCACACTGGTCTCGTCCTATTTCTCCATGCACGTCCAGTGTAAGTGTACATGTTACAAAATCAGCATGTCAAATAATTTTAATTAGTGTTCAGAATGAACCGCTGTATATTTTTTCTTCAGTAGTAAGAACACCATGTTTAAATTCGTTTTTTTTTTTTTTTTTAAAGTTAGTCAAATCACCAGGTCCAAGAAATTGGGCATCACAAAGATCAGAAAAATAGACTATAAAACAGAGAAACCTCTCGTTTCTATCTACAGTTTGATGTTCAACGGCAGTCTGAAATATTTAGTAATGTTCAGTTTTAGAGAAAGTGAGTACTTTCAAATACACTACATTGTATGAGAAAAAGTTTCAAAAAATAATGTTTTAATAAATATTTTTTGAAGACGCAAGCCCACTTTGTTTTAAAAAATTAATGAACAAGCGTATGTATGTGAAGATCAAAGGCTTGACAACTTGCCCAACTATTCTCTCCACACCTATTAAAATAACTGCCATGTGATTTGATTATTTATTGTTTCCTGGATGAGAGAGCAACCAAATGCTCTGAGATGATGGCTTCAGACGTGTTGCTGTGTGTTAATTTCTGATCTCTTTGTTTCCCCACGGTTTTAGGGTAAAGTAGCGGAGCGGGGTTCTCACTACGAACTCCTGAGCAACCCAAACAGCCTGTACTCAGACCTGTGGAACACGCAGAACAGCAAGATCCTGAGCAGCAATGGCAAGCCGGATGAGAAGAGCGAGAGGCTGACCAGGAAAGAGGAGGAGAGGAAGAAACTGCAGGAGGAGATCCTCAACAGTGTGAAGGGCTGCGGGAACTGCTCCTGCTAAAGAGGGGCCAGCTGTACAGTGGATATTAGTTTGCTGCAGCGTTTTGCAGTGGTACTCAGGTGTGAGCTGTTTATAGAACACATTGACCTTCTCTCTTCCTGTTTTATAATTGTATTTGGCTGTCCTTGGCAGCACATTGGTTTGAATCCATGTTCATAAGCCAAATTTGTGTTCACATAAAGCGAGACTGTCCTCCCAAATGCTATATGTGTGTGTGTGTGTGTATGTGTGTATGTGTCTATATATATATAAAAAATAAAACAGCTGGCTCTTTGAGCTTATATATATATATATATATATATATATATATATATATATATATATATATATATATATATATTATATATACACACACACACACACACACACCACACACACACACACACATATATATATATATATATATATATATATATATATATATAATATATAAAATCTCAAACGTTATTTGTAATTGCCACAATTCTGAGTAACACATTTTAAAATGAATGAATAGATACTTTATTTTTTTTTATTTATTAGTCGGCATCACAAACCGTCCCCTTAGTTTTAATACCTGTCAGATACTTTTTTTTATTAACTTGAAGGTTTCATAATGACTTCTTTATTCTAGGAAGCTCCGACATGCCTGGGATTACAAAAATATTTTACAAATGCAAATTTGTTGGTTTACAAATGTGATCAAGCGTGTTTATAGTATAGTGTACGTCAGCGTTGCAGCATTTTATTGACAGTAAAGATGATTTTGAATTTCCAAGAAAATGTGGTTGTCTTGGATATACTTGGGAGGGGTTACATTTTGTACTGACTCCTTACATGTTTTGTGTGTTGGAATCTGGGTCGGGTCACAAATGAGTTTTTTTGGTCTCGGCTTCGCCCCCAGTGGAAATTAGTCGGCATCGCAAACCATCCACTTAGTTTTAATACCTGTCAGTCTCCTCTTGACTGATTTTAGAGAGGGTTCAGGTCAGGATTAAGGTGCATTGATGGCATGAAACTCTCAACACATCTGCTCAAACTGTGCCTCAGATTTCACGTGCAATAAATTCACAACCACCAAATTTAAATACAAATAAATAAAATGCATGACCTGTATATGTACTCTGGATGATTGAAAACAACAGAAACCACGGCCATGAGCAGTCCTAACGGGTACAGAACTAAATCTGAGCTGCTTAGTCTGGATCAGCTGTCACGTCTAGGTGGTGTGTGCTGTAAGATTTCCCTCAAGCCCTGAAGTGTGTTGAAATCAGTTAACTGCTGGGTGAGCTAGCTTGTCAAACACCACATCCTTCTGTACAAACCTCTCTGATGCTCGTTTTGCATGGTGTATGGGTATACTGTATGTGTACGTTGTTCAGGCACATTCCGTCTGCTTTGGGGTACTCTAGAAGGTTCAGATGGTCACTGAAATCTTTGTTTGCCCATTTTGAACAACACTGAGGTGCTTCCATCACACAAGGAACTGATCTGTACACCCTACTGGTTACGCACAGGGATGATCTGTACCCTAGTACAATTTGGTCTAGCTTTTCTAAAATGTACTAGACCACAGAAGAAGATGTATGTTTATGTTAGTAAAAAAAAAAAAAAAAAAAATACAAAAAGCAAAACAGGAGAACCTGTAGTGGTGTTTATTCTTAAAAGCACATTTTCTATTTGTGTTTCTAAAAAGGAATCAGTGTGTGCAGTGAAGTGTCAAAGTCCTGCATAGCCTGCTGCATCCTTGTGATACAAGCAAGCTGGGATCCTCGAGGTTAAGTGTAAGCAAGCCTGGCTATAAAGACGACCTGCTGGGCTGCAGGGGAATGTGGACAAGTGACCTTTACAGTCAGGATGCTTCACAATAAATTACACAATCTCTGCGAGGTTCAGGTATTAAAGTGGACTGCAGAATGAAAGCCTTTTATGTAGATTTCATATTATTGCTTCTTCCAGCAACATTTCTTCAGGTCTAATAAATGAAGTGCCTTAAAATGTTTCCAGTCCTTTTAAATCGTCAGTTCTACAGATGTCAGTCTTTGTTGTATTTTGTTCTTGTTAATAATGTTATGTTAGTGCCTGTTGCAGATTATCACTGGAAAAGAAACCTTGAATTCTGTATTTTAGTTTTAATATTTGGTTTCTTATTTATTTATATTTATTTTTTTCCTGAACTAACATTTTCCATAGTTTGTCATGCCACAGAATGTGATTCCAGGTTTTACATATTATCTAAAGTGTTCAAGTTATTACATTGTTTGTTTTAATACAGACTGATTTTGGACAGTTGATTGTGCATTCAGGGCCTTGTATTGTAAATATCATGTACAATGACCACTTTCCTGAGGACCACTTTCCTTTCTTGTGTGGTCAGCTCACAGGTTTGACCTGCAATGCACAGATACTGTGTTTGAGCATATTTTTAAATTAGCGCACACATAAACTCCAAACAGCCTTTTCATATGCTGTTGTTTATTTTTTGTGGTTGTATATATATATACACTTGCCATTAGTAGTTTACATATAGCCACACCCACCAGATTGTGATCATTACAGGAAAGTAAATAAATATTTTAGTGCACAGTATGCCGTGTTTCAGCCTTATTGACCGAATAGGTTATGAATGAATTAAGCATTGCCAGTGTTTGTGTTTTTGGTTTTTTTTTGTCTTGGAGCTCCTAAATTCATGGATAAGCAATAAAGATGAATATTCTTATATTTACAGTACATCAAATTCCTCCTTTTCCTAGAAAGAATAAAGCCCCCAACCCTCACCTTTTATATATGCAGCCGTTTTCTGTTTTGTTTCCTACGAAACTAAGGTTAAAGCTCCGGCCCAGGAACCCAGTGAGTCAAGGCATGGACTGTCTGGGATGTGCCTTGCCTCCAGGTTTCAGTAACTAGGTGGAATCTGTTGCTTTGGTTCAGCGGGTAAAGGAGGTCGGCTATTTATCTGCAGGTCTCCTGATCGGCAAGGGAATTGCAGAGGTGAGGCAACAAACAAAACTTTTTTTCTTTGAATTGGGAAACAAAAAAAATGGGGGGTAAATAAAACCAACTCTGATTTATACACAATGTAGCAATGAAGGGCAAACTGTAACACTGTTGTGGAAAGTACATTTAAATTGGAGATTTACATTGATAATGATAAACTATATAAAATAAATGGTACTCAAATAAAGGGTTTACAGTATCGGATTTACAGGTGTGTGTGTGTGTGTGTGTATATATATATACTATTAACAAGTAATGTTGTTTTTTTTTTTTCTCAAAGATAGGTGTCAACTTGGGGCCATTTCTAAGATTTATTAATTTATTATTATAAATTTAAAGTATTTTAGTTCAAAATCAAAACTACAGACGTAATTGTTCAGATGATGAAAAAAATTCATGTAGAGTCAGAACTCCTTGAAACTGTATTGTGGCCTCATGGTTTCCTGTTTCACTGGGGTATAAAAATGAGATAACACGCATCACCATGGGGGAAGGCAAAGAACTCACAAATGAAAAGAGACAAATGGTTGTTGACCTTCATAAATCAGGCAATGGGTACAAAAAAATAGCTAAAAAAACTAAATATACCACTTACCACTATTAGGGCAATAATTAAGAGGTTCAAACCAGTGAAACAGTGGTAAATCTGCCTGGTAGAGGACGCAAGTGAATCTTGCCCCCAGGCACAATGAGGAAGATGGTTCGGGAGGCAGAAGAATACAAGGGCAACAGTTGGAGAATTACAGAACTTGGTTTCATCTTCGGGTCTCCAAATCTACAATTAGACGCCACCTCCATGCCAATAGCCTATTTGAAAGGGTTGCCAGAAAAAAGCCTTCAGTGAGAACAACCAACAAATGTAAGTGCCAGGAGTTTGCTAAACAGCATTGGCACTTGGATTGGAACTGGGTGCTATGGTCGGATGAGACGAAAATAGAGCTCTTTGGCCCAAAGGATGCGTATGCAGCAAAGAACCTCATACCAACTGTAAAATATGATGGTGGAGCTTTGATGTTATGGGGCTGTTTTGCTTCCACTGGTCCTGGGCCCTTGTTAAGGTCAACAGCATCATGAACTCTACCAAACACCAAAAACCTGGTTGCCTCTCCCAGGAGGCTGAAACTTGGCTGCAAGTGGATCTTCCAGCAAGACAATGACCCCAATCACACATCAAAATCCACAAAGAAATTGATAATTGACCACAATATCAATATTTACAGTATAATTGTAAATCCCGAAAAACTACTCACTTCTAAATCTTTTGTAGTCATTTTTGTATTACTTTAGTATAAATACATGTTAATTTGGATTCATATGTTGTTTTTTTCTGACTTTGTGTGAACGAAAAGACGCACATTTGCCCATTTTCCATTGGAAATAGTGATATTTTGAAATATCACTGTCCTGGTCACAAAAGCAAAGTTTGCGGGGAATAATAGCCATTTTCTATACTTTTGAGGCATAAGCAATTAGGAAATAACACTTACTACCCAGGAACAAAAAAGAAAAAGAAAAAAAAATTGTTACACGGTGTAATTTGTTGCCAACATTAAAACCCAGTCCACGGAACATGGGACAACCATATGTATATTGGATATGTAAACAAACACGATATCTTATATATATTCGACTAGAGATTATATACACAATGTTGTGTGTGTATATATTATCTATATATCTACACGGTATCTTCAGATGTAGAGGAAACTTGAAAAATTTTGTGTTAAACAAACAAACATACAATCATGCTTCATGCATTTAAGTGATAATTTTTTTCCACCTATCTACACACTATATTCCACACTGTTAAGGGGAAAAAAGATTATATATTAAAAATATATAACTGAAAGATCATAATTGGATAAGTCTCCACCCTCCTGAGTTAATACTTGGTGGAAGCACCTTTGGTAGTAATTACAGCTGTGAGTCTGTTGGGATATGTCTCTACCAAATTTGCACACTTAGATTTGGCAATATTTGACCATTCTTATTTACAAAACTGTTCAAGCTCTGTCTAGGTCCTTGGGGAGCATTGATGGACAACAATCTTCAAGTCATGCCACAAATGTTCAATTTATTTTGGTTGGGGCTCTGACTGGGCCACTCAAGGACATTTAACTTTTTGTTCCTTAGCCACTCCAGTGTAGCTTTGGTTGTGTGCTCTGAGTCGTTGTCATGCCGAAAGCTGAACTTCTGTCCTAGTTTCAGCTTTCTTGCAGAGGGCAGCAGGTTTTCCTCAAGGACTTTTCTGTACTTTCCTCCATTCATTTTCCCTTATATCCTGACAAGTGCCCCAGTCTCTGCCAATGAGAAACATCCCCATAACATGATGCTGCCACCACCATGCTTCACAGTGTTCATTGGGTGATGCGCTGTGTTGGGTTTGCATTTAGGCCAAAAAGTTCCATTTTAGTTTCGTCAGACCACAAAACTTTTTGCCATAAGGCTACATAATCTTCTGAGTGTTTTTTTGCATACTTCAAACAGGTTTCAAGGTGGACTTTCTTGAGCAATGGCTCCCTTCTTGCCACCTTACCATACAGGCCAGATTTGTGGAGTGTTTGGGATATTGTTGTCACATGCACACCTTGACCAGTCTTGGCCATAAAAGCCTGTAGCTCATGCAAAGTTGCCATTGGCCTCTTGGTATCCTCTCTGATCAGTCTCCTTGCTCGGTCATTCAGTTTGGAGGGATGGCCTGATCTAGTCAGGGTCTTGGTGGTGCCATACACCTTTCACTACTTAATAATCGTCTTGACCGTGTTCCAAGAGATATTCAAACCTTTGATATTTTTTTATACCCATTCCCTGATCTGTGCCTTTAATCAACTGTCCCGGAGTTCTTTTGAAAGCGCCTTAGTGCTTATCCAGCAGAGGGAACCTACAGGAACTGCTGAATATATCCTGAAATCATGTGAATCACTACAATTTAACACATGTGGAGGCCACTTAACTTGGTGTGTGATTTTGAAGGCGATTGGTTACACCTGAGCTAATTTAGGATTGCTTTTACAAGGGGGTGGATACTTATCCAACCAAGCTATTTCAGTTTTTATTTTTAATGAATTTTCTACAAATTTCTAGAATGTTTTATTCACTTGGAAGTTATGGGGTAGCATGTGTAGATAAATGGAAATATTTTAATGCATTTTAATTCCAGGCTATAAGGCAACAAAAGGTGAAAATTTTGAAAGGGGGTGTAGACTTTCTATAGGCAATGTTTTGTTAGTCTTAGCTACTGGCGTGTAACCATTGCTATTCTTGTATTTAATCACTATCAGCCCTCCTAACTGACCTGAACAAGTCTACTACTATCCCACAGACATCTAGTCTTGATAAATAAGGATTTCCACTTGAATTTATTTTACTGGAGATTATATATAAAAATACACACAC
Source organism: Polyodon spathula (assembly GCF_017654505.1). Classification (NCBI taxonomy): domain Eukaryota; kingdom Metazoa; phylum Chordata; class Actinopteri; order Acipenseriformes; family Polyodontidae; genus Polyodon; species Polyodon spathula. Next base: position 11,802,858 of record NC_054553.1, read on the forward strand.
ACACACACACAGTATATGTCTATCCCTGCTAGAAGGGCTGACAGTGATTAAATATAAGAATAGCAATGGTTACACCCCAGTAGCTAAGGCTAACAGCACATTGCCTGTTTTGTCACGGCATGATGAGGGTCATTTGAGATGCTTGTTGATGAAAAGGTAATTCCAGGCAGAACCCGATTGAATAGGCCATTTTTTATAGAGCAATGTCAATTCATTGAAAGCTGTGAAAGGTGTTACTGCCTAGTTTGAACATAAGAAAGTTTACAAACGAGAGGAGGCCATTCGGCCCATCTTGCTCGTTTGGTTGTTAGTAGCTTATTGATCCCAAAATCTCATCAAGCAGCTTCTTGAAGGATCCCAGGGTGTCAGCTTCAACAACATTACTATTGCTGTGTGGAGGGTGGGGTGTTCCAGCATTGTCAGTTCTTCAGTTTCAGTGTGGTGTGAGTTGGAAGGAGCATAATGGGATGGATAACATTAGGGGTACAGTTTAATTGGCTTGTATCTCCTTAACCCCTCCAGTTAAGACCTAAAAATGAATTGGGGGGGGGGGGGGGGGGGGGGGGGGGACATGTGAAAAAGATTCTGTTGCTACATGAATCATTATAATATTTTGCTTGGCATTTTGGGGGCAGATGATTTCATTTACAAAGCAGCTCAGAAAGATTGTCAGTCAGGGATGAATATAAGTGCTCAAAGTACAGGTGCTTTTGTATCCAAGGCTGCACACATTACTGCTGCCTGAGCCTTTAAGGGATAGCTGGCCACTGGGGAATAGACTTTTGATGCAGATATTCTTAGTAACCTGCAGCCCCCTTGTACTGTATAAGCCCACCCTACAAGGAGACGTGTCTTTACTTCTTCAAAATGACACCTCAAAAAGGAGTATGTCATTTAAAACCATTCTTTTACTTTTTTTGTTTAGAAGAAAAAGTTTATTAGTGAGGTTGGAGAAACTGCTAATGCCCTGTATGCAGATGATTAACTGTTTTTTAGCTTTTTTGTTAAAAAAAAAACAAAAAAAACCAACAGTAAACAACTATGCTTTAATGGGTTTATAGACTATAGAGTAGAATAAGAATTACTAAGTTTCATGGCAATTTGAGCAATTATCCAGATATGAAAAAATCTTAAGTGCGAAACACAGACGGATGGATGAACAGCCATATAACCCCAAAATCTGATACTGAGTAACTTCAACTAATAGCAATGTTAATACCAGGTTTCATGACATTTGGCACAACGGTTCTCCGTATATATACAAGTGTGACGTACAGATGCATGACTGTTACAGAGGAATGGATTAGACCCCCCACAACCCCCCCCCCCCCCCCCCCCCCCCCCCCCCGTAAATCTTTTTGTTTGTTTTGTGAACTTTTAAATTGTCACACACAGCAGCTAGATCAGTTTATTATTACAGACACACCTCAAGTCTGTCTGAAGGCTGGTATTTCAGCACCCTAGTCTAAGTGCTCAATCAATTTGAAAGGCCAGATTGTTTAATGTTAAGTGTGGGTAAATGATGACTTGGCTCGCCTACAAAACCTCAAACAGCAACGAGGCGCAAGCTGTCATTCGCTCTGCATTCCGGAAGAATGACTTCCTGTAATAAAATGAACACCTGTTGAAAAAGTGGTAAGTTACCTCTGTCCTTAACACATTGACTAGATATGATCGGCATCAAACATACTGGGTGATGAGACAGTCACTTGGCTACTTTGAGCTGTGGGAAAGCCATGCAGAGCAACATGACTCAACAGGCGGAGTGTCACTCCATAATGTAGCTGACACCCAGAAGTGTCTGATTTAACTGCTTAATATGGGTGCCATTTGCCTAGTGAATGGGTTTCTGCCATTGACATTAAAAATGACAGAATCATGCATATTCATTGGGACTCACAATACCTTTTGACAGATGGCATCCTTCGAGTAAGTGAGCAATCGGCTTTATTCTCACCCTCTACAAGCCACAAATCAACAACCAAGCCTGTTGTGTAGGCTGCTGGTGTGGATATGCCAACACGTGAATCCGTATGTTGAACTTTATAGCTGGCACTTTTAGGAACCCTTGAATCACTTTTAATGCATTTTTAAACAACCTGCAAGTACAGAGCTTTCTCTATGCTGACAACCTCTGATTTGTATCTAGTTATGGAAAATCTGTTTTGAGACAGAAAACCTTTATTTGTGAACAGTTACAGTTAACTAGACCACCAAACTTAAATAAATAATTAAATAAATAAATAAATAAATAAAAATGTTGTACCACTCTAGATCAGAGTTTGAACTGTTGCTTCCTAGTACCCTCCAGCTTCAATCTGATGGAATGTGCTTGTAAAGCCAGATCACGGAGCTGACTTTCATCACAGGATGAGGGTACTAAAAGCTTTTAAAAAAATAAAAATAAATTTGAAAGCTACAGCGTGGTGTTTTTAGTGTAAACAATTAGAACAAGACGAATGGTTGCCATAGCTCCAAGTTAATTGGCAGTCCTAGAATTATACACCGCAAGCGTGTTTCTTAAGCCAGGCTTATCTGCCTTTGTGGTTGTAGAGCTTTCAACCTCAGCAGCACAGGTGAGACTCTGTAACGGAAGTGTATTGCACTACCCTCTCTTGCGATATGTGTGATCACTGGTTTCGCCATGTTATATCAGTGCTGTGACCCGGATCTCCTAGACTGACTGCAGTCCAGTGCAGTGTTGTGTAATGTACTGCTGTTACTGATTCTGTCCCCTGCCTGTGAGATGAGGTAAAAACTATAACCATGGATGTGAATGAGCTTGGCTATTTTGCATAGTGGTTAGGATGCTCACTTGCGGTTTACGTTGTGGCCTGTTCGCGCCCAGCCTACTCCCTGTTATGCTAGCACTTTGATAAATAATGTCTATTTAATTTTGAATCTCAGCTTCAATTCTTGCTGTGCTTTGTGCTACAATTGACTTGGCATTATGCTGTGATGTTGGGAATTTATTTTTTAATAACATTTTGTGTTACTATGGAGATCATTTAGCCCTGGTTCACAGTATCCAGCCAACTGTAAAATTGGCCTTGTGAAACTACTATTTTAGAATGTACATACGCAAGATAAAGTACAATTGCTGTTTATTATACAGACACCTTTTATTTTTATGTTTTGAATTACATGGACTATTAAAAGTGACATTTATTGCAGAACAATGACTTTGATTAAGCTTTTGATTGTGTGGAAGGGAACTCTGCTGTTATGAGCAGCTTTCTACTGCAGGACTGACGGAACGAGGTATCTGTGTTAAACAGTGGGGAATCGCTGAACTTTATAATCTCTTGTACAGTGTAATTTGAAAGGAATTCAATTAGTCTATCAGAATGAATAAGGAGGTGCAGATAAACAAGAAGTGCATAGTACACTCAAATCCTACAACACTGCTACTGTTTTCTGTGAGGTTGCACAGTTCCATGTTCTAACACGGACATTCAGATTAAAACTCTTACGGGTTTAGTGTTTATTTTAAAAAGGTTGTTCACATAATGTTGTCAACGTGAGCTCTGTAATCTGTAAAAGGTTGGTATACAAAAAAACTCATTTCACATGCAGGGGACAGAGTCAGTAACAGCAGTGCATCGCACAACACTGCACTGGAATGGGTTACCTTGCCATGTTGTTGATGCTGAAATATTGAGATTTTAAAAAGACCTGTCTGACAAAGTTTTCCTTATTCATTACAGTGCTCCATAAACATTCATCCTCTAAAAAGTATATCTGGGTAATGTTCGAGTAGTTCCAGAACAGAAAACTATATATTTACAATTCAGTGTTGCTTTATAATTTTTATTAATACAGTTTAGATTGCCTGTTATAGTGTCCACATCCAGCCCAAATTTGAGAACTATCTTTGGTATATGATGCGGAAAATCACTTTCATTTTGGCTGTTACTCTTGAATTTCATCCAAATACCGTACAGACACAGGTCCATCTGGCTAAGGTTAAAGCACAAGCTGTTTAAACAAGTCTCCTATCTGTGGAAAGCAGATCTGTGGAGAAGCAATATTTTAACTGAACTGTTTGCAGCAGCATTTTCATTGATCCTTTCTTTCCAATGAAACCCCAAAACAGCTATGATGTTAAATAGAAGTGCAGAAATCTGAAGGTCTGTTTTTTGCTGCATATGGTTTCTTATTAGATTATTATGTGTTTAATTAATCAGGTATATGTCGAGACAAAGATAGCTTAGCAAAAACATTCATTTACAGCTAGTCCCTATAGCACAGTAATACAGATACCAAACAGTGTTAAAAAACTATAAAAAATGTTTTTACCAAAAAGTGCATTCAGCCCATATCCAAGTCTAAACATAAAACGTTTGAATAATGTGGATGTTGTGTACAAAAAGGCAATAAAAGTGATACAAATAATTGTAAATACACACAAAACCCATGAGCTACATTGTGTCCAAAACTTACCATTAATAGTGCTATTCTATTAAAAAGTGACCGAATCTATAAATAATGTTTAGATACTAATAAACAGTGATTTAAGTTATTCTATTAACATAATTGCATGTACATACACAGTATAGCGAAATGTGGCAACGCATCATATTTTATGTAAACAATACTTTGTTACTATGAGTTCCATTTTTATAAAAGGACTATGGCTAATGCATAAATCAGAAAGTGCTTCAACAGTACAAGTCAAACCTTACATGTCACTTGAACATGCTTTTTATATCTTGCTAGAGAATGGATAAATGTTAAAGCTGAATCTTCAAAGAATATTTCGTGCTGCAGTCTGACCAAACGGAAAAAATAAATATCTCTGAAAATGTACACTGTACCTGAAAAGTAACAATTTGTAACTAACTAGTTATATTTTTTAAAGTAATAAGTTACTGTAACTGGTTCCAATTTTGTTCAAGTAACTGTAATGAATCCTTAAATGCTACCATACATAGCAGGCAGTTTATTCCCACCAAAATCAGGTTCTCATAACTCTATAGGCTACGTGCCATTTTAAGTAGTCCTGAGATTCTGATAACTACTGCCTGTCCTAACGAAGTCAATAACAAAGCAGAAGATTGATTACCAGGTAAGTGAATCATTACCATTACAAAGGTCAAATGCAGATTTTCTCATAAAAACAAAAAACATATGAAATTGATCTGCTCTGTGCATGATTCATTTAGGAGAGCGGGGGGTGGTTTTAGATCATTTTAATAGCAGATTATCTTAAAACTTCCTCCTACTAATTATTAATCCTGTTGGTATTTTCCACAAGGGGTGGTTTATAGTATTGATTAACATTGAATATAATAACAAATACAGTACAACACACATTTGCAGTCATTTTAAAGAATAAGCATTCTGAGTTTTTCTTGGTTTTGTTGCTTAAATGAGTCGTAACTATTTTTCTCTTAAGCATACCTGACTTTCAGCTTTGCTGTACTGGGACTGAACAGCCTTCCTCACAGTAATCCCAGCATTTAGGACTCTCCAGACAAGCTTAAAGTAAGCTCAAAGCCAGGAAAAAACATATTCATAGAAGAAAATGGAATCAAGGAGCATCAGAACCCAGGACCACTGAGAATGGTTGAAGCAAACACCATCCAATGAAAGTGGAATGGAAGCAAAATGCCATTTGAGAACCAATTCCCTTTCCACACCTCTAATGCTGCTGGCTTTAAATTACAGACATGTCCGCAGATACATCTGCTTGCTTATTATTTAGCCTCTATTTTGAAGAGTGTGTGATTATTCTGGATATCAAGATATTTAGTAAGCAAGGGGTCTGACTGGGATTTGTGGGCAATAATTACTCAACACAGCTGTTTCACATCTCTAGTAAATAGATAACGTTTCGGGGGTACTAATGCAAAATGTCTGCCAACATTGTTTCCCCTATTTAATACATACATGTCTATCATTTGCTAAGATTTCTCTGACACCCACATCAGTTACTGAACCCTTCCATGCCTCTGAATAATGCTGTGTTTTCTTGTGTAGGTTCACAAGCCTCCCTATTTTGCTTTCTGAACATTGTCTAAATCAGCTTTTATCTAAACTTTGAATTAACAAAAGCTTTTTAGAACCTTTATCTAAGAGGTGAGTGAATATTTTTTTAGGAATAATAAGATGACTGCTTATTTTATGCTTTTAATGCTATTCTTCTCACCAATCGGGATCTAATCCGGGTATATTAGTTCCCTATCGTATTAAATGTGTAACACGGTGAAACGTGTTTGTACTGTACATTGCAATATTGTTGTGCTTATCTGAAATGACTGAATATGTCAGTCATAATATTCGCTAGACATCCTTATCGCCAATCAGTAATCATTGCATTTATTTATGTTTTTTACATGGGGGGAAAAAACCAAAACTGTTCGCCTTGCAATTGCAGTATAACTAACTGGTTTCCAACTGCATCTTTAGCAGTGTTCGCGCGTTCCCGCTCATTCTGAAAGGCATCTGCTCTGCGAAGCGCGTCCACGTGTGTACCCTGTGGGCGCGCGCTCTTTATGAGAGAGAGAGAGAGAGAGAGAGAGAGAGAGAGAGAGAGAGAGAGGAAGCGCGCACCAGGAGGGGGGTCCAGCTGCAAAAAAAAAAAAAAAAAAAAAAAAAAAAAAAAATCGATGCAACAATGGCAGCATCAAGCACCTTGTACTAGATGGGGGAGGAAAAAAAAAAAAAGCAGCATCATAAAATCAAAATTCGAGCTAAAAATGTATGCTAATTTAACACGAAGCAATTGCATGCACAAATGAAATGGTACAAATCCTTGTTTGTTTCATGGAAGATGAAGAATGCTGTAAAATAAAATGGAGCTGTAGTACTGGGGGAAAAAAAAAAAGCCTGTCTCCATCACTGAGAGGCGCGTCCACCTGCTGATATTGGAGGGTTCAGGGCAGAAACCATGGAGAAGTGGCTGCACTGAGGGGAAAGACGAGTACGGTATTAGGAGGTGGGCATTACGGGTGACAGAAAAAGGGCGCAGTTTGGGTGCATTCGGAGGTAAGTCAGATTTGATGCCTTCTGTTTGAATAATGTGCTTTATTAGCACAGTGTAAATGCAGAAACAGTACGCTATGTGCACACCACTGCATTCGGGAAAAAGGGGCCTTTTTATTTGGTACGAGACTCTGCTGGGAATGTAATGGCACACGTTTATCTGTGACACAGATAAGTTTGACTGCATTTAATCAAAAGGTAGTCACTATGGGAACGGTATCATAATTATGAAAATTTAAATGTTAAAAGTGGTTCATTGCATTTGATGACAGCACATTTGTTATCAGGTAAACAGCATTAAATATACAAGTCTATCATTTATCAACTGCCTTCACTCATAACCGAATAAGATGCAGTTGCGATATTTATATAAAGGTACATATAATTTAAACACAATAAACGTTTATGTATGTGTGTATGTATGTATGTATTTATTTATGTATTTATTACTTTGTATAATAATACACCAATGTGCACAACAAAATGAGAGCAAGTCTACATGTTTTTTTGTTTATCTTTCTATAGCTTATAATTTTTTTCAAAGGTATTTAATGTATATTATTTCATTAGGTCCAATGAGCAAATGTTATATTACATATTGGCAGTGCGCGAGAGCAAACATCCTTTTATGGATGTTTGAACATTTTTAATTGCAGCTGCTGAGCATCCTATAGATGTACTGCGAGCTGTGGCTAGCTATAGTAATATTGTGGCAGTAATGTCGGTAATTGGATGCAGAGACTCTAGAAGGAAAACGTTAGGTTTGGGAACTGCCAAGGATGCAGTAGTACAATGCGGGGTTCATACTGCTGGAAATATAGACGGTGGGAGAATGTTTGCACGGTAGATTGTGTTAACAAAGATGTAACAGATGCATTTTCTTCATCAAATCATTTCAAATGAACACATACAATAGTTTTTTCTTCTTTTTTTTTTAACAAGTGTATTGTATTGTTGCTAATACTATGTTACAAATGTCTGCAAAACTTGAGACACTTGAATTTAAGACGTCTGTTGATTACGTATTTATTTAAAGTAAAGTTTCTGTACAGGTGTTTTTTTTTTTGTTTTGTTTTTTGTTTAAGGCTTGTTTGTAGCGTTTTATTTCACACGTTCTAAAGTTAATGGTCCCTCTGGGTGCTGAAATGTACCCCCATGGTTTGTTTTTGGCTGTGATCAGATTAATAAAAAAATCTGTGTGACAGTTGAGTGGCTATTTTGCCAATCACACACACATTGTATTGTATTTGAGTTGAAATCACAGTAAACAAAACACTATTGGCTGGTTTCACATACCTTGACTAGCACTAATCTTGGACTACATTGTTATTTTAAAGGTAAAGTAGTACACCGTTAATGCTAATCCCTGTATGAGTGAATGGAAGATTTTAAACAGCAGCAGGTTTAAAAGGTTTATTCTGTTCAATATCTGAGGTCTGTAGGCTACTTTCTCCAGGCTGGTTTGTTTGCTCATTAACCATGGAACTGTAAACATATTTTATAACTGTATTAATCCTATCCCGTAGTCATAAAAAAAGTGGTTCTTTAAAAAAAAAAAAAAAAATCATTGAACCCCATTTTATTGGTACAAACACATTTTGCAGCTGTGTTTATTTTTCTTGTTTTCTTTTTTTTGTTTTACTATAATTTAGGATACATATTTTTGCATGCTAAATAAAGCAATGTATTAAAACAAACGAATAATCAAATTGTTTCCAACACAAAGAAAGTGGGAGATAACTGAATAGTGCTAACAGGAGTTCAGAGACAGGATTTGAAAGCCTAAGGTTGCTCTTGTTTTAACAGGTTCCTACAGTTGTTTTTCTATGATGAATGGGAAGGGGGGCAGATACAGAAGTGTTTTTAGGGATCTCTCTGCAGGCTTTGGACACAAGTCCAAATCAGTATTATATAAACATGTTTAGGTGGCGGGTAAGGTATATGGCAAGTTCTTAAGGTAGGATTCTTGGATGAAATGAAAATGAAACTTATAATAGAGGAATGAACACGCCACAGGCTTTTTTTGTTGGCAGAGAGGAAGAGCTGTGCCAAATGACAAGCTGAATCCATTGCTGCTTTCACTGGCGTTTTTCCTTTTGTCACATACGGAATGTAAAGTTGCAGTAAGACCTGAACACATTTTAGCTGCATTTTCTTTGCTTTCTTTTTTGTACAGTGAAGTATTGACTGATAGATGGATCTTTAACATTTGCAGATAACTTCCTAACCTTTCTACTGTGTCACATTTAAAGAGACCCAAATTGCTGACGGGGGTTGCTCCTCATTTAATGTATTTTTACCACAGCAATTTGGCAGCACATCTCTTAATTGGTCTGCATCTTAGCACCCGTAGCAAGACTGCAGTGTTATGGACATGATTACTGCTGCTGTATCTGTAGTAGCATAACTTGCATTGCAGCCAGAATCCCTTTTTGCTATGTTTTTACTTTGTGATGCAAAGCTGCAATATACTGCTGTGTCGTTTATTGGGGTGACACTGAGGTATATTATTTGCTAGGGGAATTACATTAAAATGTGTTGCACTAAAAGCTCTATTAAAGTAAACTGGTCTGCGTTGGTACCCTTATGATCTAAGGTTAAATGTACATTAAATACATTACATAAAAACAAATGTTTTTAACCAGAAGTAATTGCGTTCTCTGTCCTTGGGGAGTAATCAATTTTTCGACAGCAGTCACGTTAGTTGTTGTTGCTGCTTTTCTAAGCCCATAGTTGGTCCTTTTTCCCCTCCTGTACGCCACAACTGAACCCAGTCTGCAACTCGCCCCACCTCTTGCAGACTGGCATTGTTGGGGGGGAGGGGGTTCTATAGGAAGCAGGTCACTGACGCAGAGCCACACAAGCCTGTTTAGGGGACCTGGCAGCCATTTTGAGAGCCGTCCAGTGTTAGGAAAATAGTCTGCCTCTGTGTCAACTTACGTCTTGTGTCTATACAGCGTGGTATCAAAACGAGTGTGTTTGTGACACAGTGGAAGTGGTCTAGCCTTTCTTAAAACACTGCAGGCTCTTCTCTTTATGTTGTGGCCACTTTCTTGGTTTCTGTCTTAAGCAACTTGCCCCCAGACAGAATTTAAAAGGTTTGTTGAGGGTATTTCCATTTGTCTACCCCTTGCAAGTCACAGATTGGCAGGTTTCTGCAAGTGCTGCGGGGTGTATGTTAAGTGTGGTGAAATTACAGAACTGATCACTTATCTCTCTAAAGTTCCATGCCTTTTGCTCTCTTTGCTGTATAAAATGCAATTAAGGTGGTGCGCTAAAGAAATTCATAAGTGTCTCAGTTTCGTGGTGGTGTTAAATACACAGCATACCATCATATTCTGTGCCCTTTTTCGCAAACACATTAAACAAATGCTTCTAGAAATTGTACAAACCAAGTAGGTCCAGACACAAATTGCTGTATGAAAATAAAATAATTGAATGAACAGTTAAGAGAAATGAAACTACTGCAGGTCTCCAGTTTTTCTGCAGTGTCACTGTTTGGGGGTGGAGGTTCCAGCAGTGACAGGGTATAATACAGTTGAATGGGACAAAGGACTGCTCTAGAATTACTCCCTTCCTGATCACTTTCTCTAAAGCTGCAGTGCATTTCCCTTCAGTCTGGCATTTACACATTTAAAACCACCTGTAGTCGAGCCAGCAAAAATATTAATTGCAATTTGCAGATGATTACATGTAGTTGTACCTTTTCTCACCAATTACTCGTTTCAAAGTAGGTGGAAGGGGCTTGTAACTATTTCCATTGCAAACCTATGGTAGCCTGGAGGTATCAAAATACATGTAAATCCTCCAGGTGCAGCCAGCAATGGATACTCTGTGCTGGTCCTTTAAGGGTGAAGTGGCAGAGAGGACAAATAGTTCCTTCCCATAAATAAGGATAGATAGCTGACACAAAAAACTTTCCATGGGGGGGAATAATATATATTATATATATATATATATATATATATATATATATATATATATATATATATATATATATATTGTATGTATTTTGTTGTATTACAGGGATATTATCTAAATCAATAGCTCCCTTTGATACTTAGCTTTTGAAAATAGCTCCACGTGTACAAAAAAACAGGGGGATTGAAATAGGTTATTTCTAAACAAATAAATAAAAATGGTTAATAGAAAACATTAAAACTTTATGTTTCAAAATAAAAGCACAGTTGGTAGCCAAGATTGAAATAGGGATATTAGGGATAAAATAAAAATGGTTAATTAGGGTTATCTTAATAAAGATTTGTTTCAAAACGAGGCAGTTGGGACATAATTGGCCCACATGTTTAACACGTTCTCATGATAAATACGTGCTCGGCCCTTTAAATAGATATTGGGATTTCTATTACAATCACAGTACTGTTCTATAGAGCTGACTGAATTGTAATCTAAATCTCAGCACCAATAAAAGGGTCATGTTTACCCCCCCCCCTTATCTCTTTATTTATGTATTTATTTTAATCACTTTTGTATTTACATTGTATTTACATTACATACATTGTTCTAAAAGTGGCTAACAATATATTATGGGTTTATGATGTAAAATGAGAAAATCATGTGTATTGTTTACATATCTGCCCCCAAAATGCAATATAGCCACCCCCAAACACACACAGAACCCCACACTGCCCTCTCTTTTTTTCATATGCACTCCTCCCAGTGTGTGATTTATAAATGAATATCCCCATTGACTTCAGTTTCCAGCTTTCAAAGACAAAGTAAACCCTTCTTATTAAGTCTTGCTTTCTTTTTTATGTTGTTAAAGCATTGCTGTCCAACACAGCTGTACATTACCTGTACCTAGCTAACCTTAACGACAGGTGTCCCTTAACAAAGCACAGGGCACTTATCTGCAGGTCATGACCCTTGTACAGGATATTAATGTTACTATAACGCAAACACATGTTTTCTGTGTATGAGGACATGTGTTCAGGTTTTATTTAGGTCCAGATCGCTTAGGCTGCTTGAAATGCATGTTGCAGTTTAAATCGAGTTTCAAGACCTGTTTAGAGGCTCTGAGGTATCTGCAGGATAATGACTGCTCTACTAGGAGCCTCATTGGCTGAGACAATCGGTGAAGTTTGTGATTGTCTATGACGATTGGTGAGGTTCATGATTGTCTGAGACGATCGTTATGGTTTATGATTGTCTGAGACGATCAATGGGGTTTCTATTTTGTTTTCATTGTAGAGCACTTTTAAGATGTCATGTGGAAGGTGCTTTTATAAATGCAAATTAGTAATTGCTGTATCAGCCTCAGGTTCTGTGTGTTCTGCTATCTTCTGTGTTCTGTCTGTTCACCCCGTTTCAATAAGATCTCAGTGCTAGTTGCTAGTAAACTAACATTCTGGATAATGCCTGTGCCTGCCCTTTCTACGATTGTTCATTGTTCACTTTTTTATGGTTTAATCAGTTTTCCTATTTCAGTATATCAAGTACTTTACCTTTTATGTTTTTCTTATTTCTTTATTTAATTTCACCTAAGTGGGCTAATTGGACCTTATTGGAATTGTTTTTCATCATGGGGTTTAATTGGCTCTATAGTATTTTTTATATTTACATTGTTTTCATCTTCCAACTAGAAAGGTATTGCAGAACATGGCCAGTTAAGCCGGTGTCTGCTAGTAAATGGTAATGCCCAGAGATATTTTCATAAACAGTTTGGCATGCCTGTAACTTAATTTTTTGTTCCCCCACCATTATGAATCTGTATACAAATGTTCTAATGTGCTTTCTGAGGTTATCACACGTTTGAATAAAAACAAGCATGCACACGCAATTGCCATATATGTCTGTTGCAGAAGCCTTTTCATACATGTAAAAATGCTGCAGTAGTTTTTATTGCTGGAGCCAATATCATTAATTTATTAGTTGTTTGTATGAGAGATCATTTTTGTACTGGAGAATGTCTGCAGTGCTACCTCTAAAGACATCCAGAATGTGCAAGTTGATTAGTCGTTGGATGATGTGTTAAGTTAATCTATTTGGAATGGGGTTGCGGGGACCCCCTGAAGTCCTACACAGGGTTTTGGTTATTTAGGAAATTAAACCCTTTAACCGAATTCAAACACCCCCACGTTGTTGGGTTTAGAGGGATCCCAGAAGTTTTCATGTGGTCTTGTCAATAGCAATCTCCATACCGTTGTGCAGCAGAGGCATGGCCTTTGCCCTTTAATCACCCTGTGTTGAATAGGGAGTTCATTTAAGGATGATTGCACCTTGTTCTTTGTGGTATATTGAGAGAGAAATGTTCTGAATGCCTAAAGCCTTTTCCTGAAAGCTAGCTTTTCACTGCTGTCAAATTTCTAGCTTTTCTCTGCTGTCAAATTTCACAATCCCAAGAGGTCTGGTCCTTCTGTCTTTTACCATCCACAAAGGTTTTCTGGAAGCTCTCTTCCCCCATATGGCTCATGGGGTTGTTTTGTGGCAGCTACTTTTACCAGTTAAAGAACTGTGGTGGCTATAAGGCAGTTTTAATCTATTAGAGTTCCTGGTAATTGCAGTAATTTGTGTGGCATTAGCGCTTATCAGGAGCTGAGGTAAAGTATTATTCATAATGGTCAGGCTAAGGACATGAAGGACAAGGAGTGCTGTCATTGTTATTAGGACTTGAGCAGCCAGATTCTAACTGTGGCAAGAGGGGTGGATAAACCAGCTTGTTTTTTTTTTTTGGCATGTAATAACACGCAGTAGACCAAATACAGTCTAACACCTTTAATATACAAAGGGACTGAGCATTAATAGTGACAAAAACTGTAATTGACTTCATTAATAATCTGGAATACCACAGAAGAAGTGTTGATGCAACGATTATTCCTGTTCTGTAACTCAAGTATATTACTAGGCACTGTGCTGATTACAATACTTTTCATGAATACAATTTATTTTCAATTTACAGCCTATTATTGGTAAGTGTACCTACCACATGTAATAGTTAAACAAAGGAATGCTGTAAACAGGCACTTTGCAATGTCCTGCATGCCATATTATGCTGCTTTATATTCAGAATATAAAGTACATATTCAGAACATATTCAGTTTATATTCAGAATATTTCAATACTGTTATATTACAGATATTTCAGTCCTGAGTGATTTTTGTCTAATTTTAGAAGGAGCTCCTTTATTCACTGTATATGAGAACAGGACAAAAAATTTATTTTACATGTATTTCTACACTACCTCAGACTGGGACCTGGGAGTCCCATGAGGTTCCAATGTGGTTTCTGATGGCATATGTTAATATATGGCGATAGGGTTTTCCTTCCAATATTATGCTTTTGAAAAGGAGTGGAAAGAGGATTTCTGATTAAAACCCTTACAGTTTTATGTTAAATGATAGTAGTGAAAGTGGTATCAGGCGCCTGTCCACATTGACTGACATTGTGATGTCCAGGACATTTCAGTGCTGTGATAATAAGTGAGGGGTGACATTACCAGGAGTGATGTATACACAGAGGGGTGTTGACATGTGAGCGCACCAGTTGGATCAGGATCAGCTATTGGATCTGGTTTACAGTACCGGGTGTCAGATCAGGTCACAGATCAGCTTATCATTTTATTGGATCTGCTAAGAAAAATGTAAATCATAAACTTTGGATGTGTCCAAACATTCCCAGAAGGCAAAAAGGTGCTGATCCGCATGTAGCATCGATCTGTCTGCAGAAACCTTGCAACGGTCCTCTATATTGAGCTGTTAGATAAGCAAGCTGTTAGTCACCCAGTAAACATTAATTGCCCAGTTAATTCCTTTAGTTAGATAGGAGATAATTAGTCTACTGAAGGATTTTTAAACTTGGGTGAGGTTTATGATACACAGATTTAACACATGCTTTGGGTTCCTGGATATTGTTTTTAATGATGGATGGTGGTCATAATAATAATAATAATAATAATAATAATAATAATAATAATAATAATAATAATACAAGTTTAAGGAATTGCAATAAACTCAATAACAAGTCAGGTCATCATCATTTGCCACTCTGAGCTCTGCATTCACAAGAGGACCTTCATTTCTGTGTCCAGAAGCACACAGGGTTGCAGATTTTCAGAGCCCCAGGTTTAAACTCTGAATTTCATAACAGCATCAACAAATGATCTAAGAAATCAAGACCCCTGTAGCAAATTGAAACGGATATCAGCTGATATCCACATGATCACGTTGTTGTCGTCCTGTAAGGTTATGTAGTGTCTTACACTTATGTTGCCAGTTGTAAACTGTACAGCTCGGCTGAGCTCTGTGTACTGGCTAAATCTGGCAATGTTATGTAACCTGATAGAACTACAGCAGCCAGACATTCAAAAGTTTGTATTTTTTATTTAATTTTTTTTTTATCCTAACAGCTATGGTGTCTAGTAGTACCTGCCTGGGTTTAATTAATTCTGCAGGTTACTCCCAGTGTTCAACGGTCCAGTGTTTGATTTCCTCATCCCAGCTGTGAAATGTACCACTAGCTGTGTAAACAGTCTGTTCCTTACACAACTAATTAATTAGAACATAATAGCATGAGAACATTTACAAACAAGAGGAGGCAATTCTGCCCATCAAAGCTCACCTAACTCATAGTAGCTGGTTGATCTGAGAACTTTGTCAAGTTGAGTCTTAAATTATCCAAGTGATTCTGCCTTAAAAACATGACTAGGTAGTCCCTTCCATACTATCACCACTCTGTGTGAAGAAGTGTCTCCTCCTCGCTGTCTCCACTTAATTTCCAACTGTGTTCTCTGCTCCAGGTTTCTATACTGTGCTGCATTTATTATGCAGATGGCATCCCTGATACACAAGCCATGTTGTATATAAAAGCATTTCTCTCTTTTATACAGCAAGTCAGTTTCAATCATGATGGGCAAGACAGCAGCTCTTATTCAAATGGTTTTTAGTGTTTATTTGTATCTAAAACATTTAACCTTGGGTTGACAAGACTCAGAAGCAACCATTTGCATGTTACAATATCACACTGTACGACATGTTCAGTTTAAATGCAACAAGGGTGCTTGGTTGGCAGGCGCTTCCCCACCCAGGACTGCACACATTCCTCAGGATTCACAAGCAGCATGAAACGTGAGTCACTCACAGACTTTAATTCATATTCCCAGAATGTAGTGGAGCCAAAAATCATCGAGAAAAAAAAATGTATTTAGGACAGTTACATACTGTACATACTGTATGGCACTCAGTCTGCACATGTAGCGCATTTCCATAAAATACAGCCAGAATTGTTTATCATTTAGGTGACCGTTTTGGTGATGGCGAACTGTAGTATTGGAGCCCACTCTTTCTAACTGACACTGTTGTCCTGTCAGTGGAGACAGTACCTCCTGGGTTTCAGAAAGAAATATCACAGTAAGACCATTTGCAACCAGAACAAGCAATATTGCAGCAATCAATAGAATGCATTGATTAAAGAAAACGTACAACAGGGAAAGGCCAGTGAAGTGTTGTGTTTGGCTGCGAGATAGGGAGATACAATGGGCTTAGCTAAACATCTGCGTGTTGCAGATAGCATGTGCCTACCAGAAACATTACATTATTGATTTGGAATTTAGAAGGACCTGATCCTGTAAAAAACAGGCTTATTAAATGCATGGCTTGAGCTTATCCTTTCCTCATTGCCCTTTAGCAGAAGAGAGAAGTGGCCCGTGTTCTATAGTCTTGAGTTGTCAAAATGTGTGGGGGTCCTCTGTTTATCCAAATGCTGAGAGATGTGGTATCATGAGTTATGCAATCAGACTAAAATACACAGCCTTGTATAATTTGGTTTAGATAATACTGTGGCATTTTCTTTGCAGGTTTTTTTTTTTTTTTTTTTTTTTTTTTTTTTTTTTTTTTTTCCCGATTCGACAGCTGTCTCAGGAAACTACAATTGTTAATGCTTAATTTTTAGGTCACGGCGATATGTGTTTTCATGATGCTGATCACTGTAATATAGTGTTTACCGCTTTGGTAAGGGAAGAATATAGGTAAAATAGTTCATTCTAATATTTAGTTGCAACAAGCAATGTCAGAAATAGGTAAACAAGCCATATCAAATACATAAAATTAGAGAACAAGTCTGATTTCAAAAATGAAAATAAGTTGTACAGAATGCAAGGGCCTGAAAAGTGCACCCGTTATTTTGGACAGACATTTTGTCACACTTTTAGCACCCCTACAGTGTAGTATATCTGGCATACTGCTTATGGTCCTCAATCAGAAAGCAGGGATGGTTATCGGTGAGCATGTCCATCAGTCCGTCTGTCTGTCACACTACATTGGGTGAACACAATAACCACCTTGAATTTGCACCAGTCTTCACCAAACCAACCCTCCTGTATATATGTCTTAGATTGTATTTGGCTATAATCGGGTTAAACTGTCAGTTTTATATGAATATTTATATCCTGTAGCTTTCACTGATTTGTGATTTAATAGATTGTAGTCAGTGTTTATGTATTCAAGAATAACCCAGATTACTAACATTTTGAGACTGATAGTGTTTTATTATTATTATTATTATTATTATATTATTATTATTATTATTATTATTACAGAGTTCCTTCTGTGTGATGTTTGATGGCCAAACTATTGTTTGGCGCTCATTTTGTCCTGAGACACCCATGCAACACTTTTTATGGTGCATTTTCTCCGTCGTGGTGCAATAAAAATAATAATAATAATATACAATGCAGTTAACTGTACAGTGCGATACATTTCATTGAGCAAAAAATAATATATAGTATTATAAATGCAATTCATGTAGACATTCATGGTTGTATGCTGGATTGTTTAAAATATATTGTTTTATAGATGGTAGATGTGTGTTACAATTTCATATTTATATTGTATTTATTTTTATTATTTTTACAATATGTATGTCACATTCATGGTGAAGTCTTTAGAGCCAAACATATCCATCATATGAAGTGTGCTACACTGGCGAGTTGCAGTGCAGTAGGGATATGTATTTATGTATTTGTTCTGCGTACAGCTGGTGTGCGTACACGTTTAAACAGCACATGTCTTTTGAGTATTGGGCAAAGTTTTAGCGGAATCGATTGTTTTACGTAATTTATATTAAATTCCCTTGAAGTCCATGTTTATGAATGTAATGCATCTTCATTTAAACTTTTACATGGATAGAATCCGTGTTCTATAAAGTATGACTTATCTTAAGCAGTTAAATGAAATGTGTCTTCAAACTTTTATTTATTATACCTTGCACTTATGAGATTATGAGCACGCTCTGTATGTGCTTCTACTCTTTGTTTTAATTGGGTATGCAATGTTGCCTTTAACGTACCTGCTATAGAAATTCAGTGCAATAAATCTTTGTTCATAAAGGTAGAAGGGATATTCTGACCATTATCCCACACAAATGATTACAATCGCTGGTGCCTCTTTTTTTCTCCTTTTCAAGAGCACGCATGCGAAAATCTGTAAGAGAGAGTTAACTGTAAAGATGTATCTTTCTGACCTACGTTCAGATTTCCATTAGGAAACAAAGCACTAAGTACTTGAATACTCTCAAAGTGCTTTAAATAAACTCACAATGTGGGCAACAGCCTTCTGTTGTGCTTTAGTTGCCACCTGTCTCATTGTAATTAGGACAGTCCTGATAAGGCCAGTTGTGGCTTGTTTTCCACACTTAGATTCCTAACAGAAAGAGGAAAGAAAATGGGAAAACGCATTAAAAGGAAAACAAATTTACAAAGAAATGTAAACATGAAGAGGGGATTGTGCCGGAGGAGCTTTGCTTTGCATCTCAAAGAAGGAAAGCTACAACATCGAGGGACTGCAGTGCATCAGGTGCCTCGGGGAGGCCCTGCACCTGCAGCTTGCATCATTCTTTGTGGGCAGGATCCCCCCCACGAAAAGGCTTTAAGGAAAGACAGCAAGCCTGTTATGTAACCCTTCTACTGTTGTGCTCGTCGCTTCTCAAACCTCACCCATTTAATTCATTGTCACATTTAGCAAAGAAAATGATAATTTAGTTACATGTAACATGTCACAGATTGCGGCAGTGTAGTAACAGGCACGTGGGTTTTATTTGAATCTTAAGCAAGGTTTCATACTTGGAGATATTAATTACATTTTTCATAAAGGAGCTGAGAGGAGGGAGCAGCGATTGCCTTTCAAGCAGAAACCTAGCAGATGGATTCCAAAGGGACCTGGCTTCTCCCTCTCCTATTAAATTCAATTAATGTTCTGAATGTGTGATAGCTTTCAAACATCCTACTGAGCACAGGATACTCGCAATGATACATTACATAGCTGTATAATGTTTTCTTTGCTGTATCTATTTTTTTTATTCAACTCCAATAGATTGTGTAGGTTCCAATCCTGCTGATTAGTTATGCATTTATTACACACTGTCAATGAATAATGAATAATGATCAAAATGAGTGCCCCTGAATGCTTTTCTCTTGTGATCTGCAGTATCTCTCAAGATATAGCCTGCATTGGCAGAAACACAGTCCAGTCATGTCATTAGTGAGAGACTATCTCAACAAATATCAATTTAGACATCAAGTGTCACATACGGAATGGACCTACATTCATGTTATATTGAATAATGTGCCAAGTTTAATGAAATTCAGGGAAGTGGTTCCTATGATGTAGCCCAAACAATCAAACTCATTAGTATGTCACCATGACCTTGACTCTTATGCTGTCAACCTGTGCGAATGAACATCCATTCCAACTGTAGATCACAGGTACCAAAATTGTCTTGGCTCAAGGTCCTCCAGAGCATTAGGCACCCTGACTGAGGACCCATTCCCAGTGAATGCACACAAATGTGAACAATCGTCATCCTAAAAACCACTCTTTAGTTGTATAAAGGCATTGGAAAGGAAGTTTTTAAATGTACAGAACTGTAGACATCTTCGTTAGAGTTACTTGAGAGTGTGACATTCCAAGCACCTACAGTGGAGCAACATTCTCGAAAATGAATGGATTCCTTGGCCTGTGGAGCATTGCTTTGTCAGGTGGCTGGTCATTTAGGAGACGATATTTCTGTAGTGTTGCTCCCGTCCGATTTGCTGCAGATTATGTAAAAATTGGAGTGTGGTAAGTATGTAGGTGTGTTAAGGGTCTATTTCCACAATAGGAACCCCCCCCCCCCTCAGGAATAGTACTACAGTAATGCAAGTGCTTCAGGAATTCAGATAAGGACATTCGTATTGCTCTATTTAAATTACATTAAAAAAAGGGTTTGCAGTTCAAATGGAGAAAACGAACCAAGATGAGATGCACTCATCTGTATAATTCTTTTTGATTGTGTTCCCGGAGTGTTTTATGGGTGTTGGCTGCTGGGTGTTCTGGTTTCCAGCAGTGAAAAAAGCCACAGCATGTCTAACAGGGGCTTGCTTTTTGGATTCAAATATGTCTTTGGCATAGTTGGCACAGAGGATGTTTCTGGTTAAAAAGCCAGTATCACACCTATAAAAGTACAGTACTCATGTGTTGTACATTTCTATAGTTTACAGGTCCTCTCTCTTCACTTGTAATACCTGTGCCTTTCAGAACTGTAATTCTTATCTCTCCCTGATACTTGGTGGCTGTGTTTAAATCAGGCTGCCACCCGAGATGTAGCATCCTCATTCTTTTCCACTCAGGTAGGAGAAGGTGCGCCTGTCAATTCTTACTCTCGAGTGACAAAGCCATAGAGATCTTCTCTTCCACCCCCCGCCCCACCCCCCGAGCGGACTGCGCTGACTGCTTTCAGCTGCCAGAACAACTTGGTACTCCCCATGCTCCCGTGTGCACTATCGCAGATGTAAAAACAGAACAGCTATTCTGCTTGTGCCCTTGCATAATGCATTCAACACCCCTTTAGCTAAGTTTAACAGATTTTAAAAATAAATGCTTGTTTTATTAACCAATAGACCATTACTGTTATTAATGTTGCTTTTATTTTAACATTACTGTAACCTAATGCTGATCACTCTGAATACTTTTAAATTCATTATATCACTCACACCAGAGGTATTCTACATTTGACGCAGCGAGGAGTTAACAATATAATCACAATACATTTTAGGCAATTGCTAGACCAAATGTGTCATTCTCCTCCACTAACAAAGTGGCAGTTTTTATTTTTTTTCCCGGTTTCTTTTGTTGAGATCAGAGCAGTTAAAGCTTGATTCCTTGCAGCAGCTCTTTGGCTATCGTGGTTTCTTTTGAAAGCTGCAGGATCTCTGCAGGCAGCTGCTAGAGCTGTGGTGAGACGGCATGCAGCTGTCCACAAAGAATGCTTGGCTGCACAGAACTGCACAGATCTGCAAGGGTCTGCGCTCCTGCATCTTATTAGAAAACAATCCAATCCTGTCTGCCAGACATGCATGTAATCCTAGTGCTTTTAGAGGTGAGGAGTCTTTTGAGTCTGTTGGGCTCAACCTCTCTGTTCTTGAATAAGGACCAGAATTGAATGGCCAGGTCAGGATTGTATTGTATTGGCAGAGCACTGGGAGTAAGTTCAGATGATGGGGCTGAAAAATTAAGCAGAGGTAATTAAAAAAAAAAAAAAAAAAAAAAAAAAAAAAACTATATCAAATCTTTTCTATATCAAAAACTTCCATCAGAACTGCAGTATGCACAGTACTGTACAGTATTCTTTTAATTACCTTTAATGAACTCATTTTTAAAGGATTAAATGACGGGGTGTGGTTCATTTTCAGGGAAATGATTGCATTGTTTCAGAAGTTCTTTCTGGGAGAATAAGATAAATAGAGGGTACTCTGAGTGTTCAGTCCAGCGAGTCCCTATAGTACAATGTGTACAAAAGAAATTATGTTTAAGCCTACATTAAACAACTGAATTCAGAGAGTTCCTTTTCTTAGTAATGTGACGTCATTTGGAATGGTGCAGTTGACCCAGTAGTTGTGTGGTTGGGTGTGAACAGATAAATGCAAGATAGGTTCCAAAATGGAATCTGGTTTGAAAAAAAACAAGTAAAGTAAAATGCAGAAAAGATGTTCAAGTGTAGAACTCTTAACTTGTTTTATAAATTAAGTCACTAGCATTTGCATCCATATTGGACATGGTCTAATAAAAACAGCTTCAGTTTCCTTATTTTGTGTTAATGAATTTATTTTCCTGTTTTAAAAACAAACTTCAACCAAAAGAACAGAAAGCTGTTCACTGATGGGCTGCTAAAGAAAATAATATCTCTGACTAGAATGGACAGACTATTCACTGTGTCACTGCTGGACAGAATATAGTGTTTCCATTTACAGTGACATAGGGAAAATAACAGCTCATCCTAATATATAGAAGATGATTTCTACTCCTCCACACAGCTTAAAAACCAACCATGTTCATGTGTGTGTTATGGGGCCTTTCAAGATTTAAGCACTTGAACACCATTCATTTTAATGAGTTTTACAGTGTACTGACAAATAATGAGTGCACACAGCAGCACAAATGAAAAATGTTTTTCAAAAACTGAACTGTCCATTCTGAGGACATGAATTGTACGAGCATTGGAGGTGGTAGTGTGGTTTGTGCACTCACAGAAGTGTTGAATGCCCCTCTTAATCAAACCTTGCACTCACTTCAAAAATAAACTCGTCTTTCATTCATTCCCGTTAACATGCTGAAGGAATTTGAAGATAACAGCTCTAACAGGGGTCCTCATATTCACATGACATGTCCTTCTGTTGATAAACTATATGTTGTTTGGGTCAGCACCACAAGCAATAATTCTGTATGCTTTCTGCAAAAATGCTGTCGAAGTATTTTCTTTCTGTAGAGGGCGGCCCTGCTCTGTTTGTACTGTGCCAAAATAAATATTTTGGGTACCGCTGCACAGATTTTTACTTTAATTTTATTTACATATATTTGAGAATTGGGAAATTGTGAGCGAGTGGGTAATACCAGCAGTTCTGCATTATTCATCTCCCCTATAGTAGTTGGAACGCAGAGCATTTTGGTTTCTCTGATGTCAGAAAGGGAATTGCATCTTTCCAGACAAAGAGGGTTAATATGACAGTTCATTAGTGTGCTGCTGAGCGCCCGCGTCAGCCTGATTTGTTTGTTTTCAACCAACATTTTATTAAGAGCCCATTGAGAGAGAGAGAGAGAGAGAGAGAGAGAGAGAGAGAGAGAGAGAGAGAGAGAGAGAGAGAGACACCCCTCCCCCGCACATAGTGTCGCTGTCCCTTTGGGAAATGTGTGCTACTACTGACATCTTTGTTCCTGTTTTGTGGATTTTATTCAATTAATTGTAGCTTTCCAGCACTGTTGCCCTGTACCTTCTCGTCCTAACAGTCCGCAAAGCTACTTTCATCTCTCTATTACCTTTTGCCTGTGTTCGTGCCTGGCGAGCAGCAGGGCTGCTTGGTGCAGTGGGTGTGGCGACCAGTGCAGCGGGAGGCAGAGCACTCAGGAAACACAAAATATAATTGTTGCACTGCGCTATACGGGATGTAATTAATATTTAGCTTCTCTTCATGGGGTCTGGGCAGGAGCCAGTTAGAGGTAAGAAAGATCACACAACACGAAATCACACTGTTGTTAGGGTTTAGAAACAAGCTCAGGATTGCAGATTCCATATATTTCCCTTTTGAAAAATCCAGAAACGAAAGACTAATGCGACTCCCTTTAGCAGGCAGTAATACAATAAGCTTTAATTAATGAGGTTTTCGGGGAGTTCTTTGAATGCTGTTTAGTCTTTTAACTGATGATGTTATAGTATGCAGACTGGCTGCATATTATGATAAAATTGCTCAGAGAGAGAGAGAGAGAGAGAGAGAGAGAGAGAGAGAGAGAGAGAGAGAGAGAGAGAGAGAGAGAGAGAGAGAGAGAGAGAGAGAGAGAGAGAGAGAGAGAGAGAGAGAGAGAGAGAGAGAGAGAGAGAGAGAGAGAGAGAGAGGGGGGGGGGGGGGGGGGTTAAGGCAGGTAATAAGCATGCTTGCCATTAGTGTTTCTAATGGAGCTATATGCCCATTTCAGTTAGGACCAGCAGTATCGAGCAGTTTGCGACCCTTCAAATATCAGCTTGGAATACATTTTGACTGATTAAACCAAACGTAGAAATAAGAGGAGGGTTTGTGTGCAAGAATGTGCTGTGTAAAATAGATTTTGTATAAAAAATGAAAAATAAATATTGTAGCCCACCCTGAAGCTAATTTGACAATTAAGAACGGATTCAATTTGGATCTGACAACTGGGATTATTATGTAACTGTTGACACCCCATTTAGGAAATGGTGCCACATTTGTAAAGTTGGTGTGATGCAATCTAAAGCAACCCTGTTATAAGGTCATTGTGCACTTGGTTCAGAGATTCAATCAGGAGCAGATCTGATGTTCAGTCAGACTCCCTGCTAAAAGTTAAAGGTAACAGTACAGTCATCGTTGTATTTTCTTTCTTTTTTATTTAGTCGTTGCAGCCCCTGCGCTGACTTTAAACTGCAGCAGACACACGCGGTCCTCCCAAACATGCCCTGCCAAGCCATCTTTTTTTGCACTATATGTCCACAGCGAAGCCATCAGACCCATAGTGCCGGAGGACAACACAGATCTGAATGGCTCCTCTGCAGTCCCGTTGTCACCCTGTCAGCCACAGGAGTCGCTGGCACATGGTGAACTGAGGATTACCCTGCCGACCTGAGCCCTTCCTACCCGGGCGGCACTCTACCAATTGTGCTCCGCCCCCTGGAAACTCCTGGTCATGGTCAGCAAATGACATAGCCTGGATACGAACCAGCGATCACCGGGATATTGGGGGCATTCTGCACTCCACACGGAGCGCCTTTACTAGATGTTCTACTCGGGAGCCCCCATTATTGTATTTATTGATATTTGTTGTGTTTATTTTTGAGATTGTTGTATTCTGAGTTCTGATTTAAACCTGTTGTTTTGATAACTGAAAAGGTATGTACTGGTAAAGTGACTCATGGTCTTGAAGCTTTGTGACAAAGTGCCCGCCCCTGTGTATATTATCTGTTATGTTGCGTGTGGTTTGTTAAATGTTGATGTATAGTCATTGGTACACGGGATATAAACGGGTCTGTAACACAAGTGTTTAAATTGTATATTTGTATTTAGGCACGGGATTGTACATCACTTCACGTACATTTAAAGTAGTTAAAATGTGAGCACGAGGTTGCACATAATTAATTCACGTGAATCCCAGCTCATGAATTAATTATGTGCAACCTCATGCTCACATTTTAACTACTTTAAATGTACCGTTTATATCCCGTGTACCAATGACTATACACCAACATTTAACAAACCACACGCAACACATAACAGATAATATACACAGGGGCGGGCACTTTGTCACAAGCTTATATTCCCTTTGGTGTGAACTTTATGTATGCTGGAAAATGTGGATTCACAAGATATACTCGTAACATCACCACCATTGCATATTTATTAATACAGATAAATTCCTTTATTTATTTTTTTCTCTATACAGCTGCTGTTTGAAATCCAAACAGTAATGCAACTCCCTTTAGCAGGTAGTAATACGGCATGCTTTAATTAATGAGGTTTTCTGGGTTCTTTGAATGATGTTTGGGCTTTTAACTAATGGACTGTGCCCTTATGGAGACTGGTAGAATTACTCTTTAGTATGATGTGCAGGTAGAGAACGCCAAGATATAGCCTTTATTAGCATCACCATTAACTAGACTCTAAAAACCTCAAGGCTTTAAGGTACAGAATATATATATATATATATATATATATATATATATATATATATATATATATATAATATGCTCTAAGTTGTGTTAAGTTATTGTTCAATAACGTTTTTCAATGATTAGATACGCAAAAAAAAAAAAAAAGACATACCATACATAAATTAAACTACAAAAACATATTGGACATTAATTATGTTTGTACCATCATGTAGAACTCGCTGTCAGCCCTTCATCTAATTACTACAGCAATGCTTTTTAAGAAACCTTTGAAATGTTTAATGCTGAATGTAGAATATAACCTACATTTAATGTACTGTACTGTTTTAAGATGAGATATTTCTATGATGTACATGGACTATACCAAACTGGTGCTTCCTCACTGTTTCATGTTCTTTCAGAATCTTGAATCAAGGGTATATGATTCCAGGGTGTGTAACTGTAAGCAAACTTAAAAAAAGATACAAATATACAAAAAAAAAAAATATATATATATATATATATATATAAAAAAAAAAATACAAAAAAATATATACAATTTTACATGAGTGCCAGGTAGCACCAGTGCAAAGCAGGATTGCACTTCAGTGCCAGGTTATTACTTAGCATTCTGACTTTAATAGAAACGTTTTATGAGGTTGGTCAGATTGAGGTAGACAATCTTTGCAGCTAAGGCCCTCAAATATGTTCTGCCGCTGGCTGATGATGGCACCACCCACTCAGAACATTTGTATGCGTCACTTGGGTTCTTGAATTCATTTGCTGTTTATTTCAGGGTGAATGTTTGCTTTCGTTTTGAACACTTTTAATTAATCCCAGTATGTTAACAGATGCATTATGTGTGGTTTGTAAAAGATCATAAGACATTCTGTCCTAAAAACAAGTGCTACACCAGGCTATCAACTGTGTGCTTTCACAGACCCCAAGTATCACTAGTATCCAACTTCATCCCTAAGGTAACATTAGGTAGTCCATGATCTAGTGCTGATTTGGATCTGTGAAACCAGTGATAGTCGTACAGTGTAGCATTTTAATTTATTTTAATGGAAAGACCATTTAAAAAAGGTTTACACTGAGCATAATTTTTGAAATGGTCCTAGCATTCTTTTGTTTTGTTTTTTCCTGCTCACAAAATCATTTTCTGCAGGTCACAGACATAATTGGTTGACATGACCTTAATCTGAAG
The DNA here is from genome assembly GCF_017654505.1 of Polyodon spathula. Lineage (NCBI taxonomy): Eukaryota > Metazoa > Chordata > Actinopteri > Acipenseriformes > Polyodontidae > Polyodon > Polyodon spathula. The sequence continues at coordinate 11,829,682 of NC_054553.1, forward strand.
GTTGCAGTAAGCTTCAGAACTACACACTTTTCTTCTTTTTTTCTTGGCACTCAGCTCTGCATTAGCAAAATACCATTATTAATATGCATAGGCACCCAACATGACTTTGTTGATTTTATTTGCCTTTTTTAAGTCACTGATGTGAGTGTGTTGTCAAGGACAAAGAGACACGATTCAAGGGCCTTCTTTTTCTGTGAAGAATCAAATAAAAGGAACCAAAAAGTGTGTTGAGGGACATCGCAGATAAGAGGAATCGATCAATAGGCCACTGCTTTCTACAAGATTTCTCCAAGAATATATAATTTTAATTTGTGCTTCCAATAGAAAACAATCATTCTCAAGTTAAGAGACTATATAAATAAAGCCAGTGCATCAGTTAATCAATTATTGATTGCCATGGCTTTTATTTTGCAATTAATTTATCAATTAATCACCCTGGTGCCCAATTTGAAGCCTCACATAGCCAGCCACCCAGAAACACATGCTGTCCTAGTGCACTGACTCTTCTATTTGTATTTGTTTTGTGATGAGAAATAATGGAATCAGATTAATACATATACAGACGTGTCTTTTTGCTTTTAAATGATGAAGTGTTCTCAATGCATGCATATTAATATATGTAATATATGTCCAATATTCCATGCAGAGGTTGGTTGCTGATGACACCTCTAGCAACTCCCCCTATGGGCCCCCCCTTCTTGCAGCAGGTAGGAGCAGAATGGCTGTTTCATTCATGGCAGACTAGCCAGAAGCTTCAAATAGCATGGGAGATTTAATTGCACAGAAGGATGAAAAAAAGTAGATTATATTTTACTGTAGAATTGAACATTGTTGTGGGAGGCTGCAGCTTTACATGTGTACACTAGTGGACCTTCATTTTGGCGCTCCCTCATTATGATGCAACCCTTCATAGTGTGGAGTCAACAGCCTTTGGCTTACATTTTCCCCATACACTACATACTACCATTTCACATTTTCCTCACATAGCTGTGACTCCTGACTTCAGTAAAGAGAAATGTATTCCCTAATCAGATCTGGTCTGTGATTTCTTCAGTTAAGTTGAATATATTAGAATGGCGAGTATACATTAACCATCTCGTCTGTTTCATTTAGCTTGCAAGCTTAGGGTATTCTGGTGTATGGGTGGACAGTTGCTGGAACTGGAGATACCTAGGAAAACATTCAGTGCAATTGTTATTGAAATCCTTTATCAGGTTGATGTTTTTATGGTACAGATGATGAATATTAAAAAGAATAAACACAATACAGATGTATACTGTACATGATTAATTCAAAAAAAGGTGCTGGGATAGATACTTAGCAAACGTGTGCAGTGAAACATGAACATGCAGGTTTAAAGGAGTGAACATTTGCGGCTGCTTATTCAAAGCGTAGGTGGTAAGCTCAGGTCACCTCTTTTGTTCAAGTCTGTTGTTCATGAAGTGATGCTGCACAATGCAGAAAGTTACCCAAAAAATAACCAAAAAGTAACTGCCCAATTTTTACTTTTTTTTATAACCTTAAGGAAAGGAGTGTTGCTGCTTTTCTGTGTAGGAGCAAACCAGACAAGCTAAGGCGATTCGCAGCAATTACAGTTTGATCTTTGGTGTCCAATAGAGACGAGGCGAGATGGCTGTTACAAAAGCGGATCGGGTTCGGGTCGAATAACGTATTAGAAGGTAAATGTACCTGCATTTCCTGTAATAAAGCAGGAGGAAATTAGCGAGGAGTCAGCTGACTAAGCAGCGGTTTATCACGTCTGCTTGGTGATACTAAAAATGTTTGTGAACGAGAGGAAACAAAAGGTAACGCAGGGTTTCCATCGTGTATTTTGAGATGCAAATCAGAAGTATGGAATTATTCTGGAATCATAGCGAATGAAAGTAATAAACACGTGACAGGACCCGTTGCTTGTTAAACCTGTCATGTTTTTTTTTTTGTGAACGACAGCCACAAAACTGGTGCATCATCTCTGCGAAAGCACAGGTGTAGCACCCTTTCAATTGGTGGCATGAAAGAAATAGGCAGGTGTTTTATAGACAAGTAGAGATAGTTAATATGTTACAATATTAAAATATGTCCAGACCACTAGAGAAAGCTACCGCGCTGTATAGCCTATTGTGTAAACTCAGTCTGTGGAGAATGGTAGAGATATCATGGAGAGAGTCGGTTGACGCAGGCAGTAGGTAAAAGACAAATACTTGCGGGTTTGGGTCGGGTTGCAGGTCTTATTAAAACGGGTTGGGTCGCGGGTAAGAAGACAGTGTTGCTGCGGGTTCGGGTCGGGTCCTGTAGTAGCAGGACTGTAGCTGGGATTTATGAAGAAATTATTTATGCCAGGATTAGACCTTGGCTAATGTGTGAAAGGTATCTGTAATACTTGCTATGGACCCACCATCAGTACAGCCCACTGTCAAGGAGGTAGGTAGAGAACTGAAGCTGTTTATTCAACAGATCATGCTCAGTTGAATTGAGATCCAAGTATTTCACTCACCCATGAAGAGGAATGGACAGGAATTTAAAAAAAAGGTGGTTTTACATGATTTTGCACGGAAAGGCTGCTTTTAAAATGTTACCTGACAGATCCCTCAAATGTTTTTCTTTATACAATTTTGCCTCGATAAATTTGCATGGTAATTCTGCAGTTTCCCATGGGTATATTACCATAGTTAACCCTTGTTTGCCATGTCTTTTAATATGTTTGATCATATTTTTCCATGCTTTGCAATATATGCTTTACCAATCTTTCACAATACTTTACAATGGTAAACTATTATAATGGTTCTTGTAGCCACTTTAAATTTAAATTAAGTTCTTAACCTTTATTGTAAAGGTTTAAGTGGTGTTTCCTCTGAGAACAGCATGATAAAATAGAACAGGTTTTGAAGATTGGAACCCATAATAATATGCTGTCAGAGATCCTGGCAGTGTTTTCTGATGAGATTCAAAGTTGCGTAGGGCATTGTAGATAGTGGCAGCCATGTGGATGCTCCAAGTAGACAATTTGATTGTGACAGTAAAAGACTGTCCATTAATGATTGTTTAAAGTCAATACTATGGCAGCAGAATAACAGCGTATCGACAGCTCCAGCCTTGCCTGCTGTTTTGTAGACATTTGAAATGAAGGTTGTGATGGTCAGGTCTGTCGTCAAAGAATCTTTCAGGGCCTAGGCAGCGAGTTTCCTGGCGAGACACATCTTGAGAAGACGTTAAATAGCAATATAAATTTTGCTTAATAATATTCAGTCGTGCCGTCCTCAAGATTGACGTGCCTCTGTTGTACTGTAACTTTACAGCTGTCGTGTATCACAGTAGTGGTGACTGTTTACAACATTGTCAATCAGGTCATTCCAGCTCAAGGGGACTGGATTTTTTAAATTTTTTTTATCTCTTACATCACTATTACGTGAAAATCCCTTGAAATATACTTTGAAGTGATTGGAGTTTAATTTGTGTAGTTCATCAAGCAAATGGAGAAAAAATAGGTGAAAGGTTATCAAAATGGGCATTTTTACCAGCTTCAGACCCTTTACACCACTCTTCTTTAGCACGCACGCAGCACTTGTCAAATGACACAGTTTTCTTGATCAACAAACGGATAAAACACCTCCCACCTGGCAATGATATTTATGTGTTTCTCTAATACTGTCAGCACAGTTTGCCTCATCATCCACATATAATTAAGCACTTTCAATACACTCAGAAACAAAAATACCTTGAATGCAAGCTGCATGTAACTCCGTAACTAAATAGTTAACAACCAAATGAAATAAAATTAGACTTGGTAGACAACCTTTCCAGGTAAGGCAATGCCAATGTCTTATACAGTACTTGATTTCAATGTGTCGTACATTTGTAAACTTACCTGTTTCTCTAAAGACAATCCCATCATTTGCTAATGCTAATTCAGCCGCTTTAGAAAATGCGGAATGAAAATGAATTATTTAATTTTATTGAAAATGCATTTATAACTACTGAGTATATTGCATGGAGATGGTTTAGACTTATTATGGATCGTGTGCTTTGAATATTGAATGATTGATTGGGATGAGCGTAAAATAGTTTCAATTGCTCCAAGCTTCCTCTCCTTGAAGTAGCCTTCTTGTAACTCTGTTCAAAACTGACTTGTGCCTGCTGTACTTGAAGCCCCATTTCTCCATCTCTAGTACAAACCATTACTATTGACTCGCCATTCATCAATACATTTGTATCAGTTCAATAGTAGTATTTCTGGTACTAAGCTTTAGTAACCCCCCCTCCCCCTTCCAATTGTGGTCCTTTTGTTGAACACAACATGCCTCCCTATTCAATTAAGAAATCAAACAGTCAGTTGATCAATTTATAATGCAATTGTGGAATTTTGTTTCTCGTGGTATCGATTGCACCTAGTAAGTGTCTACAAATGCAAGAACATTTCTGCTGTTGGTTTCTTTTCTAAACGGGAGACAGCTAATGTCGGAATGTGCTGCTTGCAGCCCCTGCTGTCTTTGATAATGGCAGTGCAAGAGGGAGCTTGAATGGCCTGTGTCCACATTGAAATGCTTTTGTCTCACTGCTTGTGAGCTTCACAAAAATGTGGGCCTTTCTTAAAGCTGCAGGCACTCCTTCTACAGATTCTTAAATCAATCCCTTTAAATTGGTAAATATGTAGGATTTACATCATCGTATATAAAAAAAGCCAACAAAATCGATTTTCAAATGAAATAAAATTGAAACAAAGAGTCAGTATTTTCGTGCTTATTAAAGATAAAAATCAAGAGACAATTAGGCAGCTGTACATAACAAGTTTGTAAATCCATAGACGAGTGACATTTTGAACAAAATAAAGCAGTTGAATGCAATTATTATTATTATAACCAGTTATTCTGTTAAGCATTTTAGTAGTGTAGTTGATCAAAGGAATGAAAACATTATATTGTATGTACAGTTTTTAAAATTTTTTTTTTATAAATGTAGTTGTTTCCAATTATTTTTACCCCAGTTGTCTCCCCAATTTGGAAATGGCAATTGTGTTATTATTGATCCCGGCGACTTGAGAAACGGAGGCTAAAACACGCATCCTCCAAAACACGCGTCCTCTGAAACATGCGTCCTCCGAAACGTGTTCCTGCCAAGCCGTCATTTTTCGCACTGAGGAGTCACATCAAAGCCACCTATAGTGCCGGAGGACAACACAGATCTGATTGGCTCCACTGCAGGCCTGCAGGCGCCCTATCAGCCACAGGGGTCGCTGGTACGCAGTGAACCGTGGATTGCCCTGCCAACCTAAGCCCTCCCTACCCAGGCGTCGCTCGGTCAATTGTGCGCCGCCCCCTGGGAACCCCCAGTCACGGTCGGCAGTGACATAGCCTGTATTCAAGCCTGTTATCTTCAGGCTGTAGGGCGCATCCTGCACTCCACACAGAGCACCTTTATTGGATGCGCCACTCTGGAGCCCCAGTAAGGTACAGTTTTGATGTATTTGTAAAAATGTTTGATAACAAAATGTAAAAAATAAATTTTTTGCCATTACCGACAGTCTAGAAAGCCCCTGATAGGAGGAACACACTGGCTGGATGCAGGGATGGACACAGAAATATCTGACCATTTACACAACAGAAACAGTGCTTTCTATTTGTATTATTTTAAATGGAATGTACTGTATATTTTTTTTAAATAGAGCATTTTTTTAATATCAATTTGACTTTCACGTTCCAGAATTTAAAAAAAAATGACATGCATGTGTAAGTGTGTTTACTTTCATTTGGGCCTTGGAACAGGAAACAGGAAACAGGATCAGGGTGACCCAATGTGAGTGACATGACTGGTTAATAACCATGGTGCTTTGATGGGTCAAGCAACAGCAATCAGTTTTTGAGTGTAGAAAGCGGGTAGGACATACGGTAAGTAATGTAAGACAAGTACAATCTATATTGATAATTAATTTGTGAAACAGTAACAATATCATTTATTTTGTAGAAATTCTGCCAATTCTTTGGAAAAGGGCTAAAAAATGTGAAAAATGTTATGAAAAATGAAACTTGAAACCTTAATGAAAATATCAAGGATAGACAATATATATTGCAGCATCACAGATTTGAGGATGACATGAGGGATTGTGGGCTCTATGAAATTTGCACGGTGTGATAACAGTTAAAAAAAATACCTTGGTAACCTTAATATCACGGTATACAGTACATCATGCACGCTATAAAATAAAGGCTAAAATGGAGAAAGACTAATGTAAATCACTTAAATTACCTTAATTTCCAAAAATAAAGCCAAGAAAACACACTTCCTTTCATGGAATGATTTAAACATTTGGTATTTAGTATTTTACTATGCCAAATAACTTGGTACATTTCTTTTTTATAAAGACAATAATAATAATAATAATAAAAAAAAAACTAAAGTTGTACACTCTCAGTGTTCTACTACAACAGTATTGAGATCTGTTATTTGCTCAAAATGACGTGCTGCTGTTGTTTGTTAAAATATTTGAATGTGTAAAATTAAATAAATAAATAAATAAATACTTTGTTTAGCTGATGGCAAATAAAATTGGGAAATGATCGGTCTTTTGCTTAAAACACAAACCCATACAGGTTATTATTTAAGAGCAGAGATGAGTCGTTTATTTTTTTCAACCGGATAAATAAAATATGTATAGAATAAAATGTGTACATATTTTAATACTAAAACGTGTTACTGGATTTACATTTACGACATTGCACAAGTGAGCTTCCAATGTTTATTACACGTGGAGTTTGTAAAAAAAAATAAAAAATAAAGATTTCTTCACTTACCTAAGAAAATTGGAATACTGTTACAACTAGTTTAAATAAAACTGCATTGCTAATAAGTAGTCTATCCTGCTGCAGTCGCTGATCTGTGCTAGTTGTTTGAGACATTGGTCGTGTTCTTATAGCGCAGATTTCCACAGTTCTGCACAGTGCTGCACAGAATCTCGGAGATGCTGTGTAGACGTCAATCAACACCCACAGTAATCTGTGCAGATTCTGCAGAGCCCAGTGCAGTTTTGAAATGCTACTGCGGGAGGCTGGCTGCGGCTGTGAACCAAAGGGACGATGCAAAGATCACGAGTGACCTGCTAATCATAATGCAAATAACCACTAAAACTACTGCTGCTACCTTGTTAGTGCAGACGAACAACATTTTATCATTATACAATGAAGCTGTGAACAACCTTGTCCATGCTATATTATATAAATAAATCAATTAAAAAAAAAAAAAACAAAAACACATAATGTACTAAATCCGTGATAAGTGATTTATAATTTTACAATAGTTAATGTTTAGCTATTACATTAAACTGACTGTTGATAATTCAGACAAATATAGCACGTTGAAAATGTGTGCTCTGCTGCAAGGTTTGGAGAAGGCGTTTCTCTAAAAAGCTGTGTGTGACGTCAGAAAGACAGCAGCCAAGAGCAGCCAGTGCAGCAAGCTCTGGGTAACAGAACGCAGCAATTGAAACGTTGACCGTTTTCTTCAAAACCATTATCAAAATACACTCAGTTCACAAAAAGATCTTCCTCAGACACTTTGCTAAGGCTGCAAGTACCATCGCTTGATTTAGAAGAAGCGTGTTTGCAGTTGAAAAAATGCGTTAACTGGTGTATAACCGAATTACAATAATTGCAGTGTAGAGTAAAAGAAACTATTAATACCACAATGTACCTAAACCGCAGTAAACCGAAAAAGCGGTATACCAGCCCATCCCTAGTGGGATCAACCTGAGTGCACAAATGATCCTTACTGTGCTCTGCTGTGCCTGCGTTCTGAAATCCTTACTGTGCTCTGCTGTGCCTGCGTTCTGAAATTCTTACTGTGCTCTGCTGTGCCTGCGTTCTGAAATTCTTACTGTGCTCTGCTGTGCCTGCATTCTGAAATCCTTACTGTGCTCTGCTGTGCCTGCGTTCTGAAATTCTTACTGTGCTCTGCTGTGCCTGCATTCTGAAATTCTTACTGTGCTCTGCTGTGCCTGGGTTATTAAATCCTTACTGTGCTCTGCTGTGCCTGCATTCTGAAATTCTTACTGTGCTCTGCTGTGCCTGCATTCTGAAATTCTTACTGTGCTCTGCTGTGCCTGCATTCTGAAATCCTTACTGTGCTCTGCTGTGCCTGGGTTATGAAATCCTTACTGTGCTCTGCTGTGCCTGGGTTATGAAATCCTTACTGTGCTCTGCTGTGCCTGGGTTATGAAATCCTTACTGTGCTCTGCTGTGCCTGCGTTCTGAAATCCTTACTGTGCTCTGCTGTGCCTGCGTTCTGAAATCCTTACTGGGTTCTGCTGTGCCTGGGTTATGAAATCAGTACTGTGCTCTGCTGTGCCTGCGTTCTGAAATCCTTACTGTGCTCTGCTGTACCTGTGTTATGAAATCCTTACTGTGCTCTGCTGTACCCGGGTTATGAAATCCTTACTGTGCTCTGCTGTACCCGGGTTATGAAATCCCTACGGACATCTGTCCATCTGTACGTCGGACTTATATTTTTGTATTAATCTGGAGAATCGCTTTTCCAATTGTCATGAAACTGGGTATTAACATTATTTAGCGTAAGTTATTGAGAGTGTCAGATTATGGGTATATATGGGGATGTCTGGCTCTGTTCATCCATCTGTCTATGTCACACTAACTTCTTTGAATATATCTGGAGAGTAGTTTATCAAATTGTGATGAAACATTTCATTGCTAATTCACTTTCAATACTATTATACTTGTAGGGACTATTGTGGACACTTAATATATTCTTAAGAGCAATAAATTAAGGGACCTTCAAAAATTGTGAGGGATAAAGAGATACCTTCAATTGTTGGCCTAATGCTCTCAAGATCTTGTTGGAACCTCCACAATAAACAGTGTTTGTTCAACATAAGTGAATGATTCAATACTGGGACTCTCTTCTTAGAAAGATGGCATTTATTAAGCTTGCAAGAAAATAAGTTTGAAAATCACACAAAACAGTTACACAATTAATATCACATTAAAATCATTACAATGATAACAAATGTTTTAAACAACAATTTACCAAATACTGACACTACACCAAGGGATCGCACAATACCTGAATAGATATTTAAGAGTATTGTTACCTAGCCTGGACAGCAGTCGAGTTATAGCGTACGGTTACCTTATGTTTTTCCTGACCAAGATGGATAGCTACTGAGAGCTGAGGGGTCCAGGTGCAGTCTTGCAGTCAGCGGTCAGGAGATCAGATTGGCGGGTATCCAGCGATCATAGGGGCTCAGTGTAGTGGTCAGGAGATCAGGTGGGCGGGTATCCAGCGATCATAGGGGCTCAGTGGAGCGGTCAGGAGATCAGATGGGTGGGTATCCACGATCATAGAGGCTCAGTGGAGCAGTCAGGAGATCAGATAGGCGGGTATCCAGCGATCATAGGGGCTCAGTGGAGCAGTCAGGAGATCAGATGGGTGGGTATCCAGCAATCATAGGGGCTCAGTGGAGCGGTCAGGAGATCAGATGGGTGGGTATCCAGCGATCATAGGGGCTCAGCAGATCTGAGGGGCTCAGCGGAGCAGTCAGGAGATCAGAGGGGCAAGGAGCTAAGGTTTACAGTCGGCTTTTATACTTTTCAAACAAAGAGATGGTTTGAATTTCCCGCTGCATGCTCCGATTGGCTAGTTTGTGCCTGAATAGGCTTGAAACCTTGATTGATTGATCCCCCTTCCTCTTGTCTGATTAGTTCATTGTCATAATCTGGAAAGAGGAAACTTTTAAAACGTGCATAACTTTTGCAAAATAATTCTGATTCTATTCTGAATTCCTGTTATTTTTACCATAAGAAATTACATTTCTTTAGAAAGTGAATATGTCAGGTTGTGACTTTGGTTAGACATCGCAAACAGTTAAATTCTCTTAGGAATTTATTACCTAGGTTATTCTGTGCTTGTTAGGTGGTTTAAAAATGAAAACGCTTGTATCTTGTGCTCGTAGTGGTTTTAAATCAATATGATGTGAAATTTGTTTTTTTTAAATCTAATTTTAAACTACTGGTCATTTTTCGTTTTCTTTCAGGCTCTGTTAAACTCTCTTTCTCTCACTAGACTGGGTAATTCAATCGCAGAGACGGGTTTGATTAGCCTTTTGTTTCCTGAGCGCCTGATGTATTCAAGGTGTTAGATCGATCATTATCGCTAGGCAAAGCTAGACAAATTAGGTTAAAGATTTAATTCAATTTAGTTCTGTTAAAATGTAAAATATCCACGACATTTGCAATATATTTGCAATGGCAACGTCTGTATGACCTACATACTCTTGATATATATTCTGGCCGTCAGCATTTTCATCATACAGTTAACTGTTATTGTGAATGTACAGCTGTTGTTGATTGAGGCAGTGCTGACATTTTCAGTTCATTATTATTGAAAAAAGGGAGTATACCACAACAGGTAGATGATCAACTATTTGTAAAATAGTATTTACTGTTTTCTATTTAAAATACATTACTGGCACCCTATTTTCTATTTGTATTTTAAATAGATTTGAAGACCACTATTTTCTGTTTTATAGTTACAGCATATAGTTTCCTTGGTTAATTTGCCAATCCATGGTTGCATATATGTTGGTGCTACAAAAAGTGAAATACTGATTTCTTTCTCGTCACTGTCCTCTGGTTAACTGTAGTTTGCTTCCTCCAAAGAAAGATTGTTTAGCAGACTTTTCACAGTTTTAGATTTGTTTTTGCATCCTGCAACATCTGTAGCTTTAACATAATTGCATTGCTTTGAGTACTGAAAATAGTGGTCAATAGATCCTTATTTTATACATGCCAGTTATTGTTGTTGAAAGTGCCCTTGTCTTGTTTAGATCGGTCGACGCAGCATAGCATTCCAGGGGAAGCTGGCTATATTAATGGACAGTTTTGTTTAAGCAATATCAGCAGACTTGTTGCCTGAGTAATCATTGATTCAGCTCCATTTTAAACAACGTTACATGGGCTTATTGCACTTAGTTAACCATCAGTAAAGTGCCACAGAATTAAAAATGTAACTGGGATTGTGAGGGAGGGGAGGGGAGGGGTTGCTGTAAATTGCCTGTTCTGTGCCAGAGATGCGATTCCTGTGATTGATTAATTGACAGACCAGCATGTGTTGCAGCACGCAGAGGAAATTAAAGCTGGTTGTGTTTTGAGAGAAATCAATTTTTCAAACTACAGAGCTTGCTTGTGGTCTCCCTTGTATAATTTTTACAAGTGGCTTCTGAAAACCATTTGTGGGTTTGTCTTTTTTCATTCTCAGTGTTTTTTTATGGTTAGAGATGGAAAATTTGTGTACAGTTCTTAACACGTGGGACTAAGGTTAAAAGCAGTCCACTGAGACTCGTTAGGGGCTTTAGGCAGCAGGAGATTAGAGGAGTTGTTTGTGGGAAGGAGTGAGCGCTAGGCCTCTGCACCATTAAAGATGCAGCAGTGATCCGGATACTAGGGATGGCTTTCAGATTTATGTAGGAGGGCAGCAGCTATTGTGAGTCTGTACGCTATGGCTCCAGCTCTACGTGGCTGCAAAACTACTCAGAGAAATTATATTTATTCATAAACTGAATATCCTCCAACTGTAGCTTATTAGGGTCTTGAAACGTAGAGTCGCTTCAAATAACATTTTCTTAGTTGCTTGTGTTCCCTTGCTGATGACGTTTGAATCATTCTAATTGTGCTTTATAAATCTGTTGCCTCTTTTCCACTGTATAACCGAGCCATGCCAAGCCAGCCCGCAGCAGCTCAGGAGCAGCCTGGTTGTGTTTCCACAGCAGAGCCCAAGCCATGCCACTGGCGTCACTCGTAAATGAACGAGTCGAGTCGCATGGAGATGATGCAGTATTCAGAGGCGCTGTATTTGAGTTGAGAATGGCGGATCCAGATTGTATAGTTGTGTTTATTTTCCTTTTCGTTCTTCATGTATTATTGAATACAACAGGAATGCTCTGACGCACTGCACAGCATGTTGTTAGTTTTCCTCCAGTGTACTGGTGGACGCAGCGTAATGACTAACATCATTAAGCCCTGCCCTGGCCCTGCTCGGCTCCGAACCAGATTCAGAGGCTCGACAAATAGCCAGTGGAAAACCACCCATACTGCCAGGGCCTGGGGCCTGGGGCCCTCGCAGCTCGGATGTGCCAGTGGTAAAGGGGTATGAGTTAAGGTGACAGTGCAGTCAGCAGTTGCTCTTCACTTTATTTGTAGCTGTGTGGTTAAAGTTTCAGTGTTTTAGGCCATTCTCGTGACCAGTTTGTAAATAAATGATGATTCCTGGGTGAATAAGATGACACCCACTATAAGTATGGTGCAGCACTAGGTGGTGATTGTCACCTGGAAGCTCCGCTGTTGCTCAGGGAAGGCAATTGAAAATGTAAACGGGGACCTCAGTGCAGATTTCCCTTTTTTTTAATACTGATTATCACTGTTTCAGTAACACTGCACTTGAAGGACTGAGGTCTGAGTGAGATAAAACAGGCTGCAAATGCCCCATCCCAAAACGCCCTGCATGTATTCATCTTTTTCCTGCCCACGTCGAAAGTCACCTCACAGCTGTAACCCAATTACCAATCTGGAGGACTCGAGATCAACAGATCACCTCCGTTCCTGCTGTCAAGCCAATCGCCTCTTCACCTGCGTAACCTAACAGATGTTAGCAAAGTTGTGAATCCTAAAGGCAAGAAATCCTCCGCCTGGCCAGTAGGAGTCGCTGAAACAGCAGTGCTTTTACCAGATCAACAACTGGTGCCCCTGCATTCATTCAGTGGTGATAGTGTGCCTTTAAATTCTCAGCAGGATATTGTAGTGTCTTTGTTTGTGGATCTGAATCCAGCACAGACGGGGTGTTATTAGGTCCTTTTAATATCGAAAACAACAAAGCTGTGTTGGGAATGAGCCAGCGGGCACAGAGTGGCAGTTCTGCATTACTCCATGTTTTTTTTTTCATTTCTGCTGAAACCTTTTTTTTCATTTTCTGTTTCACCCAGAGAAGGCAATTTGAATCTAATTTACTGATCTGCATTAAAGCACATTACCCAGATAGTGCTAATCAGTTCCATTGAAATTGAATTGCATGCCACTCTCCTCCTGTTACAAATGGAAGCCTGCGATGAAGCTTTTCCCGTTCCAATCAGAACACATAGACCTGAAGTATGTCAGGGAATACTAGATCCTTTTCATTGAACTTAAGAAAAAAATATGTAAATCATGATTTTCATATATCTTATTTTAAATTATTAAAGAAAGCAGTCCAGTATGCTTTTGCAAAGCTGTCACAGTAAAGGAGTATTTATAAAAGCTAGAAGTATAATACAATTCTGTAATGAGATAATGCAGTCTCTATTTTGTATTTAAATTGTATTATGTGTGTGGGTACAAGGTCAGATTTGTACCCAAGTTACATCCGCTGTGTTTAGATAATCAAAATAGTGCTCTTTTAGAATAAACTAGGCCCCTTGTTTTATAAATATATAAACCATCCATTGCTATAATACTGGTATGCACTGATTTTGTAAATTGGAACCTTTTGAGTTCCACAGTAAAGAGAAGGCTATTTACTTGCTGTGTGAATGATTGAACGTGGCATTGTCAGTGAAAATCTTTCAAGATTTAACAACCAAAAAACCTTTCAAAATACCACAATACACTAAAGAAAAACAAAACAGTTCAATAGCGTAAAGAAAGAAAGCATGTGGAAAAGAGCAGCCTAAGAAGCGTTTACAGCGACAACCGCATGTTTCAAACCTGCTGCTGTCTTACTGAATCACTCGCCTGATTTCAGAGACCAGCAAGATCAGAATGGGACTTGCAACAGTGTGACCTGAAAAAAGGTCTTTGGAGCCACATTGTTCATTATACATACAGTCTTTGTTTTCCTCCAGCATGCAAGTCACACATTAGAGTGTTACATGTACACGTAAAACCCGAACCTGGTATCGGCTGGGCCTTGATCCTTGGCACCTCATGGCATACATAGACTCCACAAGGTGTTGGAAGATATCTTGGAGGATGTTAATCCATTCATTGATATTTCACATAATTGGTGTTGAGGGTTTGGCTGATGAATTTATCAAGTTCATCCCAATTGAGATTAAAGTTTGAGGATTATGTTGGACATGGAAGATGCCAGAAGTTCCATCAAAGCTCCTCAAACCATTCTTGCATAATTCTGGGTAGGTTATCGCCTTGAAAGCAGCCATCACTGTCTGGGTACAAGTGCAGCGTTGTTGGGGGTATCTGATCCGCAACAATGCTTAAGTAAACTGTAGAGTTTGTTTCAGAGCATACCAGGAGCTCATGCCCCACACCAAAGTGATGCCAAACCCAATTATGTAGACAGGTTCTAATGAAATGGCTAGGCAGTGTATCTAGAGAACCCCTTTTTTAAATGTATCGAGTCTTCTGTCCACCTGTTTGTGCATACAATGACTTTTTCTTTAATAGTATAATTATACTCAGAGCCTTGGCTATGTATGTTATTATTATATAAGGCATGACGAGTGGAAACAAAGTGGTGGGACAAGATGTGTCTTTATGGGCACTCAGAAGGCTAAATGAAGATTCCTATGAAATGAGTGGAATGTAATTAATTTATACAGAGCCTTACTCTCTGTCATCCACAAGGCGAGACTAGGCTCTGCGGCGTCTCCCTGAACAAGTCAGAGTCAAAAAGTAGCATCAGCCCTGCAGAAAATGTCTGCATCACCGTGCTTGTGTAAAACTGAAACACGTCATGCCGCCATTTGAAAAGACTCTGTACACTATGAGAGAGGATTGGGGGGGAGGGGGGTCTTTGATTTGAGGAGTCTTTTGAGGAAGTTTGGTCTGTAGTCTCTTGCAGAGGACAACAGTGGAGTTGGATTTTAAAACAAAACAGTGAAAATGGAGGTGGTGTACTTGAGGTGAGCACGGTACCAGCTTGAAAGGATTAAACGAGAGTCGCTTTCTCAAAGAGCTGCATCTTCTACAAGATGTTTTGAAATTATCCTTTGTTTTCTTTTGTGTGGTAGAACAACATATTCTAGATTTTTCATTCCTCCCCAACCCCCACTTTCCAAAACAGACAGCCCTAAACAAAATAAATGGAAGCGTATGTTTTTTTATTTTTTTATTCTTTGTTAAGCTCATAAAATAATAAGCATCCTTTAAAGACAGAACAATCCAGCTTAAGTTTATATCCAGCTTAAGCTGCCAAACCCTAGGGCTTAAATGAAAGAGCTGTGAAGATAGCTTGAGGAAACTGAAGAAAGTAGAATTAGGGGAGTACTTGATTGAAGTCTTTAACGTCTTAAAATAAATAGACCAAGTAAATGCTATCCAATATTTTAAGTGCAGTACAGAAGCCAGGACTAGAGGACAACCAGAGGTGGGAAAGGGGTGTTTAACAGGTTTCCAGAGGTAACACAAAGACACAGTTCTCTGTCAAAGCGCTGCCTTTTTTGGTTCAGTTTGTAATTTGTAATTAAAAGTGCCCTTGGAGTATGGAGTACTATATGGAGCAGATACATTGTTGTTCTGAACAATTCTGTGTTTATACTGTTACAATTGTTTTATTCCTTTCAGAAAATTTGCCCAGTGTATTATGCTCCATACAACAGATTCATATCTTCTGTTTATACTCATGTTTGTTTCATTTGGACATAAGACATCTTATCTGATTTTGCCCTCACCTCCAACCCAAAACAACAAGTTGATCCCAGTTGTGTCTTGTTTATCTCATTTTTATGTAACAGATTTATTGAGGGAATCTTTTTTACGGCTTTGTTTGACTGGTTTTTTTTGTTTTTTTAGATAGCTCAGTACACGTGACATGTTTGGGTGTGGTTGATTTTAAACTCTGAAAGTACATGATAAATGGATATTCATCATCTTTTGCCACGTAGTTATTGTGGAGGCACGACTGCTATGCTAAATATAGCCATTGCTTTCTTCTAGTTATGCATGATACAAACCTAAATAAATGAAGCAAGGTTTGTATATAATCAATTTTAGCATAATCTCTGTCCACGCAGACTCCTTCAGTTGGGTGCTTTGAATGATAAAAACAGGGCTTGTTTGCTCAAAAGAAAGCTGCCACTTCATTTGCTGTCCGAATCAGCATGCTGTAATTTCAAACAAGGGCGTGGGGAGTGTAAATTCCTTGGAGAAAATCACCTGGCACCCTGCCGGCCTGGTCAGATGTTTGCATCAAGAAGAGGAGTGTACATTGTGCGATTCCTGAGTTGGACACAATTATGTGTTCAAATAATTGGCTTAGCAAGCGCTGCAGTGCCATGACACTATATATGTCTAGATAATGCTATTAATCAAGGTCAAAGAACGCATTGTGGCAGATGGTAATTGCAACACTTTTTTTTTTTCGCACCGCAAAACCTATTCCGAAGTGTAAAGCATAGATTAGCATGAGCCTTTTTAAAAACACATTCAGACCTGTGATTTCTGAATACATGGTTATATTTGGCATTGTGAAAATATAGTATGTTGTATGCACAGAGCAAGACCCTACAAAGTACTGTCATTATTATTTTTCCATTTTCTCAAATGTGCCCGGCTTAAGTGGAGGCAGCTGCTTGTGTGCAGAAAGGAGCAGAGGGAGGGGGTGGGGGGGGTCTGCATGGCAATTAGCTGCTGTTTCGTCTGAGTGCTGCAGTAGGGCCACTCCTACCATCGGAGACATTTAGTAAATAGACAACAGTGCCAACTCAGGAATGTCTTTGCCGTTCATTAAATCACATTTATAATTGGGGCAACTGACCCAAGTTATTTATTTCCCAGCTATTTATTAATTAATGCGGAAGCTTGCTAAATCCTCTTCGTTATTAAATTATAATACAGGCATTCTTAATTGGGTCTTGCACACCGCCACCCTCCTTTTTGGTTTTGTTTTTAATTTAATTCATATGTAAACAAGATAAAGCTGTCTTGCAATATTGAAAGAATCCTTACAAAATTAGTCTGAATATGAATATATGTTTGGAGACCCAAGTGTATTTCTGACTCTCCTTCTCCACCTCCACTGCAATTAAATTCCAGGACCCAGGTGACAATCCAGGTGTCGCAATAGAGTAGTAATAGAGCTTGACCTTTTAAGTTGGCTTCTAATGGCGCAGTCTTATTATTTTTTTTTTAAAGAAAGTCAGCCCTGCATCCTTTGTACCCTGCACCAGCAAATGGCTGTATCGTATAGCTGCGGTGATGTCAGGGCCACAGAAGGCAGTTGGCTTGTCAATCATGGTATTGCAGCTGCATTTAGGAGTAGAATCTTTGAAGGAGGTGAGGCAGAGAATAATGAAAATGAGTCGTAAGAGAGCACTTTGCAGACACTCTGTATTACATTTCCCATCTCCTTTCCTGCTGCTTGTGTTAGGCCTTCATTAGAATACTAGGAGCTCGGCTTCAATGAAAGATTCCAGTGTATCAGTCTAGCATTCTGATCGCCAGGAGTCCATCTATTCTGGCGGTTATTCCCCTGTCCCTTTCCTGCTACTTCTGTAATTGCAGTAATGAAAAGAAGAACCTTTTTGGAAAAGCGTAAGCGTCAAGCCATAATTAGCCATCTATCAGTTTATGTGCAGAGCAGCTAACAGTTATAATTGCATCTTTCTTTGTAGTTTATAATTAATCATCATTTTAGGTTACTGCTTGATAAAGCCAGAATACATCTTTACGGAGAGCTGGTTAAAATGATTATCACAATATTCTAAGCAAGGCAGATGCTGGTACAGTGTTTTTTTTTTTTTTATATAGATACAATTTCACCTTTACACAACAACTGAATTAGGGATGCTAGTCAGTTATAACTGGTTTGGTTTTTTATTAACTCTTTCAACTGGTTTTGATATCCAGTCGGTTTTCTAGTAACTCTTTCAGCTGGTTTTGATATCCAGTCGGTTTTTTAGTAACTCTTTCAGTTGGTTTTGATATCCAATCGGTTTTCTAGTAACTCTTTCAGCTAGTTTTGATATCCAATCAGTTTTCTAGTAACTGTTTCAACTGGTTTTGATATCCAATCATTTTTTTTATGCTTCTCCAGTTTCACAGTGATTTGAGATCTCAACTAATCTTTTATTTTCTCTCAATACTTTTGCATTTGGCTGTTACTCAGTTTATTGTCAATATTATATATTCCAGCTTCCACTTTTCACTTCTTGGGATACATTTTTTTTTAGCAACAAGTTAAAGTTAGGTTAGGCAGACTATGCAATGAAAACAGCCCTGGACATCTGAACACCAGACTAAGTGTGATGCCACAGTTATTTGTCCTGAGGGTTGTCAGAATCAATTGGATAAATCTTGTCATTTTGATTTAATGTTACCATATAAAATGATATGAACCGTCTATATATGCAACAAAGTGTTCAATGAGGCAACTAAAATGCTGCTGGCTTAGTGAGGAAACTGCCAACGCCTTTTCATTGTACTAAAAATCTGGTTTATGTTCGGTTTTCTCTTTTGTCGGGATAGTTCAGTTGGGAATTTTATAAGTTACGGTTTCGGTATGAAAAATCATAACTGTTGCATCCCAAAACTGAATTAACAAAGCAAACGATAGGGTTAGGTTGTATTTCATTGCAATGTTGTGTCGTCCCTTTCTAAATAAAAGACAGGAATAAATAACCCAGGTAATCTTTGCTTTCACTAAAGTGTTATGCAAGAACCAAAGGTGCAATACTACTTTAAATTTATTAAAATGTAGTAGTAACATTATTTAGCTTAAGTTATTGTGAGTATAAGGTTGTGGGATATATGGAGCTGTCTGTCAATGCATTCATCCATCCCTCCATATGTCACATCCTCCATGTTTCTGTGTACAAACTGTTTTTTTTTTTGTTTTTTTTTTACAACATTCAGTCTTTTGTCTCCAAAATAGTGGCAAAAATGTTCAATACTATATCGTTTTTTATAATTGAAATCTTTCCATTGCTGGTAGTTAGTGACTAGGTCTTGTGGTATTAACTGAAACCATTAACACCAGGAATAGACTGATTTCATGATTCACTGATTGTGCATTACATTCTAATGTCGTGCATATTTACGTTGTATATCTAGGATTTATGTCACAACTGTGTCCTCGCCAATTACCATTAAAGAAAATACCCATTAGAGCCCATAAAGTAATTATTAACCATAATAAACATAATGCCTCAATAAGAACTAGCAATTCTGGCATAATTATCCCTAGATTCATGATGAAAAGAGATTAACAATTAATATTATGTATGTTTAAGTATTTCAAATCAATCATAAATGTGTATTTGTTATAAGACAAAAAGAAACCTAACAATCCAAATTATTATTACATTTATTCATATTCTCAAAGGAAGAAGAATAAAGGTTAGGCTTCATAGTTAAAAACATATACATAAAGAAGAAACAAAATAAAACATTCAAGGAAAAGTAATGCATTGTGAAATGTTCATAATTAATCCTTGATGTGCTCTCTGGTTATAGAGTTCTGCATTAGTGAAGCAGCCTTAACCGTTCGTCATGCATTGTTTGGTTGAGTCACGCATTACATATACATGCGCCAGCTTCCATGTGGCTAAGTACACATGTATAGTGTTCCAGCATCTAGTTGAATAGACGCACATTACGTATTGTGACGTCATCAAAAGCATGTCTTCAGTTCAGTTATTTGTAAGTTTAATACTTTGTCTTAACACGGTCATACTCTCTGTGGAAGTTAGTTGTGCAGCAGCGCAGTGCAGTATCTACATGAAGTCTGTAGGCAAAAGCTTTTGTCATTCCGGAGGGAGCCCATCTTCTCCGGGACAGCTTTGAAGATTACATCACTGCGTCTTCGTTGAAGAACTTAAGAGTTTGATGAGTTTAGAGCGATGAGAGGTTTTGAGGAAAGAGCAAATCCAGCGAGTGAATCCAGAGAGCGAGAATCCAGAGAGAAAGAAAATCCTTGTTTTGAGTTTAGATAACACAATGTATAGGCGTTCCCTTGTACTGTAAACAAGTCTTTGTCGGTCCTTCCATTGGTTCACAGGATTTGATAGACAGTTTGTGTCACACAAAAAGGGTGTGTTAGAAATGGAATGTATTCAGCTATTTCATTATCAAAGGATTTTACATTTATCATTTAAACCTCTTATTCAATATAACTTTAGTTACATTCATTAGAGAAGAATATGAATTTCAGTTTCATTCTATATACAAAATTGCGATTACAAGCATATAAAACACATCATAATACAATCAAAGGATAATATTTAAAAATAGTTATTAGTTTATAATATTCATTTAAAACACAACAAGCCCTTCAGGTTTATTGGGAAACTTATTTAAAATAACTATTAAACTTGTGCATACAAGTTATGTAATTAAAAATTATTTTAAAAGCATTTTAACTAACTTTTAACACAATAATGGTACAACTGCATCATTACCATAGCTTCCCTTGGTAAGTTTTATGACACCTTAGGAGGCCAGACAATCAGATAGCATTTTGGAAGGCGAGCTTCAAAGAGTTAACACAGTCTGTGGCCTGTGCCTTTGGTTTAATCAACAAGCTTTGAAGTAGATCTGGTTAAGAATGTTCTGGAATCTGTGTTAACATCCCAATCACCACTGAATTAAATATCTGGAAAATGCTTATATTAAAATGAATTAAACCATGAATTTTCTTGACACTAATACAGAATAATATTAATTAAATGTGAGCAATCCTTGGTTATGTAATGTTCCAACTAATGGAAAAACAATAGTTCCACATATTATTTTTAAGGTTTTGTTTTTAGGTTTATTATTATTATTCTTTCTAAATATACAGTAATTGTTGAACCGAGTGTGGATTGCTATACAGGGACAGCCATGCAGTGCTACATAGAAGGCTCTGTGATCTCTTCTCCTTGTTCAGTTACAGCAGAAGGTGGTGCATGAACAGACACAGTAGCTGTACAGTGCTGTGGAATATTGGAATCGCTCCCGTTCTGGTGGGTTTCCAGGAATGGGCTACAGACTGCATGGCTCAGTGATCGCTGACACTGTTTGAAGCTTAAAGAAGCAGTTGGACTGTCCCAGGGTTAAAATGGCGATCCTGACCAAGAGGCTTTTGTGAGAGCATTTTGATGTGGGATGCCATACCTTGGCTATTGGTGTTTGTGTGTGTGTGGTGCTATTTTTTATTAAAGCAAAGAAACGTTCAGATTGGCTTGCGCTGGGAATAAAGCAGAACAGCTGGTGCAGTTTCAATGGGATCTGAGCAGCATTTGCGCTGGAGAGGGTATGCAAACAAGAGAAAAAGGTACATTCTGTGTTTCCACTCTGTAGAGAGTACCCTGCACCATAGCGGTATAAGGTGCTGGATCCTTGTTATTTTATTTATTTGTTTGTTTTACAAAAATGAACCTAACCATACCAAGGGTGTGCTGTTACTCGTTACTCAGAATTGATTTTTCAGCAGGTATTCAATAAATGCATATGTTGGGTGAACTGTCCTCACTCATCTTTACAATTGAGTACCAATCAATGGCAATTAACTTCCGCATTGAGTGTTTTAAAAGCCGATTGGAAGATTATTGTCCTATCATCCTGGGCGCTAACATGTTTACTGCCGCACCAAGGCCATAAACTGTTTACGTTATCTACAATAATATACAATATTAAAGGCTTAATTCTAAAACATATTTACATTTTGCACATGTAATTGAGCAATATAGCACAACAGGTTGTGTGCTGTTGTGGGAAATCGCCAGCCTCGGCGGGGTTGTGAAGTATGAGGCAAAGCTACATAACCTTGGCCACCCGAGAAGTAGGGATGTCCTTAGATAGCGCCACGGCTAAGACATCGCAGTGAAGTGGGGGATGATCCTTGCCATTGTATAAACCATGTTTGCCCTGCCCAGCTATAAGATGCAGCACTGTGTGTTGCGTAAGAAATTCTGAACGATGTGTGTGAATTTCTTTGTGAAATGAGCTCATTGGCTTTTTGTAAATCATCTTTTTCAAAAGCTGGTAAAGCTGCTTATTGGTTTTGCATTGAAAAATGGATTGCAGTAAAATTGTATTGCTCCGTCATGGATGGATTAGAAACCCTGACTGCTGAATATAATTAGGCTGTGACACATAGGGGACGAGTTGCTTTCCTGTTTTCTTGAAAGAATAAGTAGCTTGAAATTACATTTTCTTTTTTCACTTTGTTTTTTTGCCATGATATACTTGTGTTGAGGTGCTTTGAGTTCAGGAGCTGCCCTTTCGTTCTAGTAGCCTGAATAAGACACATGTAATCTAGGCTAGATCAGCCTGAATGTCTTTAAATAGTAAGTGCCAGCACAGTCTTGTGCACAGCAGTGTATTACCAGAAAAAATAAAAGCAACCTGATCCAAAGTGGCACATCCATTGATGGCACTGGCTCCTACTTCTGTAAGCTTTCTTACATACTGCTTATCTATGGCAGGCAAAATAAGAGCAGCTTCTGAACCTAGATGAAAACACAGTATTGGAGTAAGTGCAGGAAGAACCTCTAAGAATGATTGAAAAATACATGTAAGGAAATGGAAGCTGAACCGAGACAGTGTAAAAGTGATCTGTGCTTGGTGAGCAGCGAGGCAGTAACTGGACAGCGTCCCTTTGAGAGGGACAGGCTCATGTCACAGTAGTATGGAGGATACTTGCAGTACAGTATGTGGATATCTGTATTGATGCACATTGACAGAGCTACTGTAAATATCAAGGATTTAAACCCCTTTGAGTTCAAATATTATATGAACATCCCTTTATGTCTGAGCTGTAGTCTTGGTCTGCTAAGATGATCATGAACATGTGAGAAATAAAAGCTAACAATGTAGTTCCCTTCCTTGAATGTTTGAACTGATTGTATATTTCAAATGCAGCAGCATCCCTGATCCCTGTTCTGTAGCTCACTGGTTCTTATTGCAACTAGACTAGTGGAGTGCATTTTGAATTACAACACATGCATTGATTTGGTATCGGAGAGCAGCAAGTTTTCAGATATAGCGTTATTTGTAATATCTATAAAATACAACCGAAGAACCACACTGTCTTAGGGGGGATCAGTGGTAATATTAATGTTAATGAGATTAAAGAGTAACCCTAAACCTAATACTTTTTAAATGATTTATTGATTTTAAATGTTTTATCAGGATAATCCCTTTAAGATACAGTAATGCCATCTCGTTGACAGCAGGGTCTTGGGAATTATGATGGTGATAGTATTGAACATTTGCTATTGTTGTCAACAAACTGCATAAATATCTAATAAACCTTTTCAAACAAAAAAAACAAATGATTGCAGAGTGCATTTAAAAAGGTTTTTTTAAGCACTCTAATTAACATTTGAACCTGTTTTCCATGACAATGGTAAAAATAGCTGACCTTGTCAGTGAAAATCTGAGCCCTTTGGGGTGAATTAAAGTGGGCTTGAACTGAATTTTTAAGAACAAATTAGCATTTCATGCTGCAGAGCACACAGGGAAGCAATGGATCACAGGGAGAGGGTTTAAAAAACAAATAGATTTCAATCAGAAATGTGACCAGGGAAAAGGCCTTACTACGGTGGCTCACTGAGGACATTATAAAAAATAAGAAGTTGTCTTTGAATCTCCACATTTCATATTGCAAAGACACTGAGATAATGAAAGGTGATGAACCGATCTCAAAAAACAACACCTTATATTCTTGAAAAGGAAAAACATTCCCCTTTTCCTCTTGGTATTTTAGTTTTTACTGTTTTATTTTGTTATAAAACCATGAAAAATAAAAGCTAGAAGTCAGTTAAATCATGCACATTTTATTTCACGGAGAGTAAAGTACAGAATGATAGCGGTTTTATAGGTTGCATACCAACATATAGACTTCATCCATACAACTAACACTCGATCATACATGCTAAAGTAACTAGCAGTTGTAGCTAGTCAAACTATTGTCTATTTTTGTATAAGCTATATAGGCTGAATATGTACTGTTTGCATTTACACTGTACTCTCAAAGTTCCAGAATTGGTTATTGCAGAAGTACCAGGAGGTGGGGCATTTGTTTTCTCCTGCTCGGATCCCTTATTAAATAACTTGTTAACTTTAAACCCGTTTTTTCCCATGGCTGCCGCTGTTATCAGAGATACGACTTTGTCGGAGATCTCAAGTTGTGAAAGTAATAATGTGTGACATTATAAGAACACTAATATAAGATGTCCCTATTCAGTGTATAGCACCCAAGTATTTCTGGCCATGTACATCTAGGTAGCAATAACATAATACATAATTGACTTCAATAGTTTGAATGGCTTGTATTTAAAAAAAAAAAAAAAAAAAGAAGAATTGATACATCAACAATCAAAGTTAATGGTAGATGCAGTTATAAGCTACTATAATACAACTGATCTACATTCACTTTAACGCTACAGTATAATTGTAACATTACAGATAGTACAGGATTGTGTTGATATGTAATTTTTCTGAATGGGAGGCATTGCCTTTGTGGTACAGAAGACGGTCGCTTTTCTGAACCCTGCCTTTTCATTGTATGAGTTCTGATTCCACTCTGTATTTCTGCATGAACAAAAGGGATTGTTGGTTTTCTTAATGCGATACAACATAGTTCTATTAAAAACATGAAAACGGCTTCGACAATAGGGGTTACCAGGATTCAAAAAAGTGTTACCGGTTAGTTACCGGTTAGACTCCTCTGCGAATGTATGATTTAATGAGAGCCATTTCAGAACCTCAGAGACAGCCTGTTGGAAAACATGGATTGAGAATTGATTAGCAGTTTGTTACGCATGTGGACTGGCAGAGGTATACTGGTGTTCTTTTCTGAAAGGAGACTAATATTGCAGATAGCAGACTGTTTGGTTCAAATTGCATGTACTGCTAACAATTGATAGAGACGTTGCGTCTACAAGCTTCTTGCCCAACATTTACTGCAAGCTAACAAGAAGATAGCAAAAGGCAGATTTATGGACCTTGTCTCCAGGAGTGTGAAGAATGCACTGAGTTCAGAGGTTGTCACACTAGACCACACACACAGACACACACAGACACACACAGACACACACACACACACAAACACAATAAATTAACAGAATAATATGTTGTACCTTGGCCATTGGTTAAGTGTCAGAGAAAGGTGAGGTGGACCATCTATACAGAAGGGTATTTAATGTCATGCAAACATTGTAATGATGAGTATTCTGTTTGTCCTGTACCTGGGACCAGACTCCCTGCATATTTCAATAAACCTAACAATTGATTGAAGAATCTACTTAATCACCATCATTTTTTTAAGTTTTTTTACAGCCCAATATGTTGAGTGACTAGGGAGGGGCGTTAAAGGTTTTGAGGAATGGTGCTGCATATGGTGCCCATATTAATTCTTGTAGCCCATCAATAAGTGCCTCTACCCTACATGTTTTATTGCTCAGCTGTAAATGTTTGTCTCTTTTCAACATGACCGCTGCAAAGAGGCTGAGATTCTGTGTAATCAGACAGTAATATTCCTATGTAATCTTTACAAAGATTCTTATCCAGTACATTTTAAACTAAAGCTACTCCACCTAAAAAAAATAATATTTGGAGAAGTCTACATTATATTTACATTGTCTAAAGTGCGGCAGATCCTAATGCAGCTGCCCTAAAATTAATTAACCCACTTTAACACAGATCTTTCCAGTCCAATTCAGAACTCAATCCAAACGTATGTTTATGAATCACCCTGTATTGTATATTGACAAAATTTACAAAGATGCTTTAAATCAGTGGTTCTCAAACTGGGATTGGGTGTGCAGGGGGTCCCAGGGAAACTCTAAAAAACATCTATTTTGTAGAACAAGATATATTTTAATTTACCTTTAGCCTTATAGTAATGTAGGGAGTGTTAGTTTTTGCGTTCAGGAGATTCATTTTTTCTAATTGATTTTAAACTTCACGTATCAGTAATTTTATTTTATTTTATTTATTTATTTACTTCCACTGCATAATCTAATTATAATAGGCAAGGCAATCATTGTAATTTCAAAGAAAGGTTTCAGTGAGAAAAGTGTTGAATTTGCAGTCAAAATATATCTAATGAGTGGTGGTGGAATGAGGTGGTGAATACATGTGTTTGAACGGTTCTGCCAGGTTTGGTTTTCTGTAATGAAACAAGCACGGCATATTAAGAAATCTTCAGCTGCTCTTCTGTTAATTACGTTTCACAAAAATGAGTATCTGCTGTTTCAGTCTCTCAAGGCTCGTCTGTCTGAAAACCCTGCCTGCCTGTGCGTTCTAAAGACTGTGTTGCACTTCATTGAGCCTGTAGTGTGTTTTCTGCTTTTTTTTTCCATACATGCCCTTCATTTATGTGGTGGAACGACGCAGGGATTCTTGGTAAATGTAGCTTAGCCTGCCAGCAGGGCATGACATCGTGCAACTCTGATGGGTCTTGTTGTATAATTAATGACCCTAGCAGTGCCGTTTCTTTCTTTGTCAGAAAACAGGGCATTAAGGACTTTTAGTTGGAGGTTGGAATTAGTCTTAGAGCAAGATCAATAAACTGCAGCAAGCAGGCACTCTTCTTCTTAATCAATTCATCTTTTAAAAAAAACAAGAAGATATCTTGCAGACCAAATGCATACTTTAAATTGGGAGAATTATCGTTACATTTATTTATTTATTTCATTTTTTTCAAAATTTAACCCTTCATTTCTCTGTTGAAATTTCTGTCTTCTATTTTATTTAAATTGTAGTTTGTCTGAGTCGGGGTCAGGAATTCCAATAATCCATACATTAGATGCAGTTTTAATTAGTTGATTGGTGAGCTCTTATGCGGGCGATGGCTACACAGTACTGAACAAGTTTCCTTTGGCAAGCAACTGAACTATTGAGATCCTTTCATTAAACATTTCAATTTAAATACCATAAGTATTTAATCTTAAAGGCAAGCTAACCAAGTTCTGTTACCTTTTTAATAGTATTAACACAATATCACAATACCACATTATCACAGTATCACAATGCCACATTATCACAATATCACAATACCACATTATCACAATATCACAATACCACAATACCACATTATCACAATATCACAATGCCACATTATCTCAATATCACAATACCACATTATCGCAATATCACAATACCACATTATCACAATATCACAATACCACAATGCCACATTATCACAATATCACAATGCCACATTGTCGCAATATCACAATACCACATTATCACAATATCACAATCCCACATTATCACAATATCACAATGCCACATTATCACAATATCACAATACCACATTATCGCAATATCACAGTACCACATTATCCTTCTGTTGAAGGTCTTTTGGCTTTGCTTGTATTGTATAATTTTATTTGGAATATGCAAATATGTCAAATACAATTCTATAGATTAAAAGTCTACTTCCTGGTGCCAAACCACTTCTGAGACATGGTCTTGCACGGCAAGGAGACCTGGTTTGCTGAAGCTCTGCCGAGGGGGAGACTACAGTCTGCCAAACGGTGTGTCTCAAGCTGCCAACTAGGCAACTGGCAGCTAACATGGAGCATGTGATGACTAACAGAGAAGGAAGGAGAGCCTGGGGCTGTACCAGCTTTGCTTTTCCCAACAGGGAGTTGTCTACTGGGAATAGGGGACTTACACTAGGAGAGAATGAAACCTGCTCAGAAATACAGCAGTTACCCCAGCTGTCGTGTCTGATTTATCATCATTCATCTAAGAAACAGAAACACCAGGGCATCATGAAGAACACTGCATTATCCTCAACAGCTGTCAATGCTGGGCTGTACCTTACCAAAGCAGATTCTCTTTCCACTCTTCAATGTAAATGGTGGTTAACGATGTAGTGGACAGGTTAGGCACAGCGGCACTGGTTACTGTCAGGCATGGTGCAGGTAGGCTCATGATATCGTCCCCTGAGAGCAGACCTCTACCCTGCCCTGAACACCACTGCTTATCAGTCCTATACTGCCAATCTTGGTGAATTTCACTGAATTGTTGTTTTTTTATTTTTTTTTTATCTTTGATATTGACTTTCGAAGATTATAAAGAACAATCTGTTTACTTTGGTTTGGCTTTTGAGGAAGCTGTGAGCAAAATAGCATCCTATGTGAAATTAAAATACACACTTTATAAAACAGTGATCCCCAAGCAATTAGTCAGGTTTGCCAGCAGTCACACTGCCAGTCAGACCAGTTGTCAACTGCAAGATCATTGCTTTATAGTAACCATTTATTTCCAGACAGTTTTACTTGAGACAGTACTTTGCACTTGTTTACTGGCTCGTGTCTTTCTGCAGAACTGCTTCTCCAAATTCATTTGTTACAAAAATATAGTCCTCATACTGAGAGGATCACAGGGACAATAAGGGGAACTCTATAGTCTAAGTATGATATGAATATGAATTTTGTTACATGATGTGTTGTTGCACATATAGTTTAAACGTGATTACGTTGTAGATGCTGTGGATTTTGTTAATGGTACTGACCGCTGATGTGTATGTTACTATTTGCACATACTGTGCCTGGTTTATTTCCATACAGGAATATATATCATTCTTGAATACTTTGTTTGTAAAGTTACATCTTTCTTGTTTTTAGAAGCTGCAGACTAGCACGTTTACTAAAATAATTTTAGAACAGCCCACTTGACACTGATATTGGAAATGCAAAATTTGCTAAAATTGGTACATAACTAAATCGATGTATACAGCAGAAACTCACCTTGGGAATGGAGGCTGTTCCTAAATAAAAAAAAAAAAGTCAGTTTTTGTTAGTATTAATAAATGTGTTCACCTGCTATCTGGACCCGTGATCTGGTGAATAATGCAAGGATACAGCACAGTAATGCAATACTCATATTGTTTTGGTTCTAAAGCCTTTAAAACACTATACATGGGAAAAGGCTACATTTAAGTTACCATTGACATTGTAACTGTAGCATTTTAAATGCCCAGGAAAATGTGGGTTAACGTCGTACTTGTTTTTAAGCAAAATGCATTCATGCAGCTTGCTCAGTCGTTCAGCCTCTTGGCTTGAACATTGTCCTTACTTGCTTTAAAATCTGCCTCACCTTTCTTGGGATACATTTGTTGGTCCAATAATTTTGCCTTCATGACCAGCACACCACTTATAGGAGTTCCCATCTGGTTGCATTGCACGCATTGTTGAGTGACTGGCATAAT
Organism: Polyodon spathula; assembly: GCF_017654505.1. Lineage (NCBI taxonomy): Eukaryota > Metazoa > Chordata > Actinopteri > Acipenseriformes > Polyodontidae > Polyodon > Polyodon spathula. The sequence continues at coordinate 11,858,821 of NC_054553.1, forward strand.
TCTGACTAAAACTGTGGTGTCCGGTAGACCAGTCAGTTTGGTGTTCCTAATTCTGAGGTTCAGTTGTGTATAAAATGCACAGTAACTTTTGAAACACATTAAAAGTTATTCCTAAGCCCCATTTTACAACAAGAGGCATTTTCCTGAAAGGAACAAAGCAAAGTCAACGTCTAAAAACTATCAAGGAACTACTCTGATGACCTGTTTAACTGCTTCTGTCTGCAACAAATGTCCTGCCATTGAAATCAATTTCTGTCTGCCAGTGCACTCGCTGCTGAATAGCGTGCAGAATTTGTACTGTTCATTTGCTGCCAGTTCTGTTGGGACTTTGTGAGACAGCTGTGTGTTCTTTGTTCTAAACAGACATTTCATTGAGATTGATTTGTTCGTTTGTGTTGGGTTTAGAAAACATTTTTGCCTTAAATTCTGTTACTTGCTCTGTAACATCCAGAACTTCCAACACCAAACATTGACGTTAAACTATAGAAATGAAAGTAGACCGGTGCAACATCCATTGCCTTCATCAGTGTTATAGTTTTGTGTGGTGTTTTAATACAGTGGGGTAACTGGGTGGTGAATTGTCATAAGAATAAAAACAAGACAATAAGAACAGAACACTATCATATGATACAAATGTTAGTACATCTCTCATTTGAAACAGGAGGGTCAAATGTTGATGGGACCTCTCGTCCAATCATCATTCAGTATTTTGGCAGCCCTTTTTCTTAATTAGATGATGGCATTTACTTGATCCTGATTGGTTGGCACAATATCCAGCCTCCCATATTGCCCATTGTAAAGTAACAAAGGGAAGGTAAAGGATTACACAAAGATAATGGGTTCGTAATCAAACTGCTGCCATGAATTGAAATCCTGGAGTTCCTTTGTTAAAGTACCCTTGTAGCTCTTTCATTTGTGCTCTAATCCACTTTGCTGTGCTGGATACAAAAGCGATGCACTTTGACCTCTCCACTCATTGTTCATTAAAGAACTGTTTTAAACCCTATCAACCCTTCACACTTGGAAGCTAGTTCAGATTTAATGTCCTGGCATAACCCACTTTCAGACTCACAGCTGCCCATTGAATTCACGCTTTTCTCAGTGGCTCATGTCATATCAGCGCCTGACTTCGGGTGCATAATTGTGATATTGAAGGGAACAGAGAAGGTGGCAGTAGCAGCAGCAGGAGATGGAATGATAATCTTAGGGTGAGACTGAGTCTTACTGGCCATCCAGAAAGAAGGATCCTCACTGTCACAGGCTGAAATTAAACAAGGACTGCAGTTATAAGAGTCCCCGTTGCTGATGAGAAAGCACAAGAAGACATCAGGGCTTAACTGCTGCTGCACTAAAGAAAATGGACAAATTGTGTGTGTGTGTGTGTGTGTGTGTGTGTGTGTGTGTGTGTGTGTGTGTGTGTGTGTGTGTGTGTGTGTGTGTGTGTGTGTGTGTGTGTGTGTGTGTGTGTGTGTGTGTGTGTGTGTGTGTGTGTGTGTGTGTGTGTGTGTGTGTGTTTACGCCTACTAATGCTACAGTGAATAGTACAAATAATTTGATTAATTGTGAATTAAAGTAAATACACTACACGGACACTCAATTGTGGATTGACTCCTGAATTGTGTAGTCATCAGTATTTTCATCCTACTGTAATAAGAAACGTTAGTGGATAATATTCAGTGGGCTTCAATTGTGTAATGCTGTATTTTTGATCCTTGGTTATTTAGGTATCATTTGGTCCTTCATGGTTACAGAACCTACACTAAATGGTAACTGTAGTTGGTACTTTATTTACATAAGGTACTTTAGAAACTGTTTTGTTCAGACGCCTTCAATCCAGAATTATGCATACTGCATTGGATATTGTTCTCTAAGCAGCTTTACAGTTTAGCAATAATCACTTTTCTATACAGTTCCTAATTAGTGTACAGAAGAAAGCACTAGCTAACATTTGTTTACTTGACCATTTCTTAGAATATGACCCAATAAATGGACTATCTCTGATTCATTTGTTATACAAGACAACAGATCTGATGGATTTCAACAGAAGGTAGATTGAAGATGCTTGGTTGGGAGGTGCTTCCATATCAAAGGACCAAATTACAGCACTGATGTTTCAGTAATGACTGTGAGCCATTCTGGAGAACAGGCTTCACTTTGGATTTCCAGCCCTTATAATGTAATTGTTGAGGAATAGTCACGTATCACAGAAGAATATTTGCAGACACCCTGCAGTCTCATCATATCTAATCAGAGGCAGCCTGGCTGACAGTAGTGGCCCCATCCTGTTGATAGTAGTATGACAGGTGTTGAAACTGGCTGGGAGCTGATATTTTCCTCCTTGAGCAAAAGAGCAGTTCCTCTGGTTGTCAGAAAATCTCTTAATCCTGACGTGGATCTTGGTTTGAAGAGCAGCTGAGTTGTCTAGGACACTCGGCTGGGCTGGAGTTGTAGAAGTCTGTGTAACAATCAATACCGTTGGAGGGTGTGACTAATCTCGGTGTAGTGGTGCTTTGGGGGAAAAACAATTGATGCACTGAAAATGGAGCTGTTCCTTATGAATACGTGCCCCACAGTCCTGTTTACACTAAAATACATTCACAAATCAGATATGAGAAATCAGGCATTCACTGTTAAGGATTTGTACAGTATATGTTACTTGTGTGTAAATGCAATCCCATGTATCAGAACACACAGCATGGTTCTAAAATTATAAAACTTTTTTTTTAAATTTAGTAGTACAATCTTTGTTGTTTTGATTTATAATAAGTTCATGCGTTGTGTGTAGAGTATCTCTTATTTTAGCAGTAATCATGGCATGACATCTCTTATAATATTTAGTGACACCCTACAGAGTTTAATTTTTCGACGCACTTAATAAGAAAACCTTGGTGACAGCTCTGTTAGTTTACATTTTACAAATGTATTTTTAGCTTTATAGTAGTAACAAGAAATGTTAACGTGGTATACTCAGAAGAATAAAACAGAAATGTTTCCCCACAAGTACTGTTTTTGTTTTATTCTGAGACATTATACATGAAACACAAACAGAGCTGATGTTTTTTACACGGACATACGAGGTTGCAACCTTTTCTTATAAAGCCAAGGGTGAGGAGGTGATGGGCTACCCACCTCTGTGTAAAGCAATCCGTTTCAGGTACACACTGAGTTTCTTCTGCGGAAAGAAAAGGGATGATGGGATCTTTAAATCAAGATTCCTTGTTGATATTTGAATCACTTGGGAAGCTTTTCATATCATCCTAGAAGTGGCCAAGATTATAGTAAATGAAATAGTGTGCAGTGGATTAACAGGTTATTTCCCTTGAGTGCAGATACAGGAATGCATGCCACACAGTGGTAATCCTCTGTCTACTCAGAGTCTCTCAGTGAAACATTCATAACCAGTGTGCAAATGGTGAACTTCTGAGTTTCAAAAAAATAAATGGAGACTACAAAGAACATGCAGAACTGTGCATCTATAACTGTACTGCTATGCCTTTTTTGATGATAGGATTTGGAATTGCTGGTATTTAGTAAGTAGTTTTTTTTTTTTTTTTTTTTTTTACTGTCCCCTTACATTGTAATGTTCAGTTATTCTGAGTGCTTCTTCCAATTCCTTAAATATTGTTGTCTTTTTATTTATAAATCTGTTAATGTTATTTGACTGTGAGTTCAGGAGCTGCTCCTCAGTTGACTTTATATTCGTAAACGCCAGCACCATCTAGTGCACAGCTAGTGTATTGCCAGCAAAGCAAAAGGGTCACTTGAGCCAAAGAGCAGATTTCTAGATAAAGACACACTGGCTGATCTAGCTTCAGTACCATGTAGACAGATGGCACCTGGAATTGAAGAGCAGCTCCTGAAGCATGTGAGTAAGTACAATATGAAGCACACAGCATGAGTGCAAGCATCATAATAAAAAGCTAGAGGCAAATTAAACTAGAATATCTGACATTGAAATGTTGAAGCTTCTTGCTGTTTAAAGCAGCTGAAGAGTTTACAGTAATGCACATGACCACCATTGCTGTCTGCTGTGGTGGATGTATTCCTGCAATGTCTTTTACAAAGTGTTTTATTCCGAGATCCCAGCCGAGAAGAGCACGCAAGCTTTGTTGCAGGAGGGGGAATGATCTGGATGCACAGTGAGAAATTTGGTTTCTCCCAAGTAAAAGTTGAAAAATGTATTTTGCCCAGGTGAATTAAATGTCACATGATGTGTGAATAAAAATGATCAAAACAATCAGTCCAATCTATAATTGATATGGTGTTTATATATATATATATATATATATATATATATATATATATATATATATATATATATATATATATATATATATTTCGGTAAAATAAAGGTTCTATAACATACTTTAGCAACTGCTGTGACAGATCTCGATTAGCACTATTGGACTTTCTTACCTAAATTAACATTAGGCAGTCAAAGATTAACACTAATCTGGGTCTGTGAAACTAGCCATAAACATCTTAATAATAACCCCAGATACCAAACCTATCTCATCTTTTACAAATATTATACATAAAAAGCTGAGTCACATTTATAGAGGTAAAACAGTACATGATTTTCCACGGGCTTGCACACAGCAGATACTGCACAGGGCACTGTGGAGTTTTGCCGCAGACAATCTCACTCCAGCAAACACCCAGCAGCAAGAGCTCTCCCGGGGTACAGAGCAAGAGCAGCCAGAGCAGGAGCAATCTCACAGCTCAGACAAAACAGATATTCTAATGCAGGAAGTGTACACAGAGTGGCACTGTTTGGGCATGGTTTTTTTTTGGTAACTTTTCCTTCATTAATCTAGGGTTCTATTCAGTTGGTCTAATTGGTGGGAAATTGAAATCCTGCCACTGTTTAGATCACTAAAATAGGGATGTTTGGGTGTAAATGAAGGTTATGACCAAAAAACATCTCTAGCCGTACATGGGTGTCCCTAAGAGGAACTATTTTAAATACATTAACAGCAACTATATTTAGATCTCCTGCCATTTAGATTGTATAGACCCTCTTCATTAGAAAAGACTTATTACCTTGATATACAAATTATACAATACGTCACACATGGGCTAATACTCTGTCAATCAATGTAAATTCCAAATGTGGCTGGTTTTAGAAGACAGGGTGTTCTGGAGCACAATTAAAGGGTCTGATTGCAGAGCAGTGTGGGCTAATCCAGTTAATAGTGTGAGTTTAATTAGGCACACCACACGTCTTTAAAGAGTAAGTAGCGGGGTTCCGAAAAATATAGCGTTGTACGTCCCCATGTGTTGCTAAAACTGTATAAATAACATACCTGTCATTTATTTTGTAAATGTCTGCTCTGTTCACTGAGGTTGAGATCTGTCCTCTAAATCCCTGCAGGAAAGGAATTAAAGAAAAAAAAAAAAAACATAACAAGTGCTCTGCCTTTTCTGTTCCGTACCTGTTCTGTTCCGTTTCCTGTTTGATAATGTGGGCAGTAATCCTTACACTGTCAGTGCACTAGAGCGGACATTTTGAAAAGAGCTTTGAAACAGACTTTAAAGTTATAAGTGTAAAAAGTTATCAGGATGTTAACAATAAAAAGAAAAATGACAGGTGTGTTATTTATACAGTTGTAGCATCACATGGGGACCTGTACCGCTATATATTTGGGAGCCTCACTACTTACTCTTGAGAAAACACACAGGAAAACCTGACTTACAGTAAGGTGCTGTACAATATGATTAACTGCAGAAGGCAGTGATGCTGCCTTTTCTTCATGTGATTTAAATTTATTACAGAGGAGTTAGAATGGAGACATCAGTGTGGCCAGAGAGCACCCAAGACCAGCCAGTCAGAACGTTCCACAAAGACTGGTTGATTTCTATGCTAAACGAAAGGTAGTCAATACGGGATGTGTATGATTCCCTGTAGTGTAGCAGTAATGGAACAGAAATATAATGTATATTACACCCATACTCTAGAGTGCAAGTGGGTGACACAGTAAAATCAATTGTGCTGCATCCTGGTGTGTGTGTGCAGTATGCACTGTCTGAATGATGTGGTATAAAGGCTGTTCTACAGCTCCATTAACAGAGCCTGGTGTTTTTACAACAGCAGGATCTCCTTCGTTTTGGAGCCCCAATGGACCACGTTCGTGTCGCATGGGGAGATTTATTACACAATGTGGGCACACACTTCAAAGTAAATACACATTAACTACATGTACTTTAGTTACCATTTACTGACATTTTTGACATCCACTTTGCACACGGTTCTGTGATTGTGAGGTCAGAACTCCATACATTAACAATATGTATTTAATAAAGTTATTTTTAGGATCATATTATATGCATAATGTAAGAAAATGTAACAGTGTCCTTAACCTACTTGTATTTTGAATTGTATCACAATATAATCATATACTATTTTTTGAACTTGTATTTTTGATATGATGTTTTTCTTGTAAATGAGCAGCTGCAACTGTAGCGGAGAGCTGAAAACCTAGAAAAGAATGCTAAAAACCTGTGCTGCTAACATGCATTATCAACCCCTCACCTCCCCAACCCTAATGCTGAAGTATACAACACATGACCAGGTAGGGGATTTGGTTAATTAGAAGCTATTGTTTGTCATGTTAGAGTTAAGTAACCTGGGGCTGCCTGTGATCCATGGATTAATGTGTTGAGAGCAGTGCAGTGTGGCTTCTTCTGTGCAGTGAAGCCTGAATGTCAGCAACAGCAACGCCATTCAAAAGCAAAACAAGACGCTTTGGAATTAAGGAGGAATGCTAGAAGACAGTGGAAAACAATTCCTCACTTTAATAATCCAAAGCTTTTTTTCTCCCTCGGCGAATAACTACCGAAGAGACGTCTTTCTTATCATTTGGCGCTGAAGGTTTGTGGAAGAGACCCCAGTCGAATGATACATTGGATAAGAATGATAAGGGAACTAATGCCATGCTAAAACAAGTAGGATTCATCTTCACAAACAGGCCCTATTAGTGCAAAGTCTGCTAAAGCAGCCCCTGCTGTTACAGACAGAGTTGCTGGTTCCCACCCAGCTTGTTACGCTGGCATACTGGGACTCATTTCATAAGCTCTGGCGGCTCCAGTGAAAGCTTTGTACAAACATTTATTCATGGTTTAAAATTAGTAAACAACTATATTGTCTTTCTCATTTCCTGGACATGTCCTTGAATGAAAAAACAAACCATGGTGACGTCTCTGTGATTGGGTTCTGTAGTTAGATGAAGGGTAATATAGAATTCATACCAGGATAATTCATACACCCAGGGTAATAAAGAATTCATACCACCTTGGCAACAGGAGCTGCTCCTTCTACACATGAGGCAGTCTTAGCTTTGGAGCCAGTGGGAAGCTCAAGATCCCAGAGGCAAGGATGCAAGTCAAGCCTTAATATCAGACAGGCATTCACTTTGAATAGAAGACTGTTGAACATTCAGATTGTCATTTTATATCTGGAGCTAGTGCCAAAGGTTTTGCATCACCCTATATAATTAACAAATGTTGCTTCATGAAGTCGAATGAAACCTGCTGAATAATGTTATGCTAACATTGAATTGCATACCACTTTGTAGTTTCCATATACTTGACGAAAAACTGACAGACGTTGACAAAATCTAACATGAAACACGATACTGCTATTATGGCTTCCGGTAGACTTTTATGTCATTTTGTAGTTTCTTTGATTACATGGTGTTAAATAAAAGATCATTATTATTTTTATATATTTTTTTTATGTCTCAATCTTAAAATTCTTGATGATGCTAAACTTTTGGCCATAGCTGTAAAGAATATATATATTTGAATTGTGATAAAACTTGTAATTGATGTTCACTAGCGCAAGCTCTTGAGAGTATTATAATCAAGCTCATACCAACCTATTTTTCCATGACTTCTGTCCTGTCATTCATTAGGCTAACAAAGGCTACATCTTGGGAGCCTGTGTTACGCAGAATGTCAGGTATTGTTTTCTTAAATGGAAAACGTGTGGCAAATGCATTTGGTATATCAGCACATCCCCATAACCCTTGTGCTACCATTCCCCTTTAGCACACAATCATTGCATTACAATTTTAGTAGCACTGCTGCCATTGAAGGTTATTTGGTTAGGGGTACGTCTTTGTCTGCATTGTTAGTTTTATGTATGTAGACCATTATACTGTATGCAGCCTTCATGCTCAAATGAATTTCTACACCCAGAGTGCCCAGTAAGAATAATTCTGCTCACAGATTGCTGTTCTTCACATTTGCACTCACTTATCAAGCCTTCCTTTTTGGAACTAGCTGTCCCTAGAGCATGCATTGTGCATCTGTGTTGCTAGTTTGTGCCAACTGAAATCTGAAATGTGTCCCAACTGGCTCATGAAAGTAACAGACCACAGTACCCTAGGTATCATAGACATGTTTTTGTCACTTTTTTTTTTCATTTGCAGCATCCATGTGTCTATAAAGGCATGAATCCAGCCAATTTCTCCAGCAATTTAGCATCTAACATTCTTCACTTTGTACAGGTAACTTCATAGGATATTAATGTATCAAACTGCGCTGTAGTGTAGAAAGAGAAGGTTAAATCCTTAAAGTGCCATTGGCAAGGGCTTGGCATTTTGGTTATGAGGTAAACCTAATGATACTGGCAGCAGGAATGGAGCGTGCTTTAGTAAATACTGACACATGAATGTATTATTAAATCCAATTATTAATGTATTGTAGATTTATTTTTCGCCCCCTTATTTGTTGTTTGTTCAGCACAGAAAATACATAAAGTCTGCTACTCAAAATCTGATCTGTAATTGGCAGTAGTTTGTTTCTAATTCAATTAATATTTACCTGGAAAAGCCAAATGTCCAGATTGTTTATCTGCTGTAGATGTTATATAGCGTTATACAGTATGGGACAGTGATTAAGATCAGTAACACTATATTAATTTTGCACTGCAAAAAGAGTGTAGTTATTGTGGAATTAGCTGTTCATAAGACAACACTGGTTACATTTTTCATTTTGTTTACATATCAGTGATTCCATTGCAGTACCGTGGCCAGTATTAATAAAGCATTAGCACAGCAGTAAATACATAGGGCTTTAATATACTTACTGGCATGCTAAAGCTTTATGAAAACGGCCCCTTAACAGTAGCACTGTACAATATGTTTTCCAATTAGATTGTGTTGTTATTGCTGGTGGGCTGGTTTCTGCAGGGTAATACACTGATACTATATGAATGGACCTCGTATAGTATTAAAGGATTCTGAAGTTATTATTTTATAGTTTCCTAGAAACTGAAAGAGAAAGTTACTCATTGGCACGTCTTACTGTAGTGATTGTAGCGTCTTTGAAATCAAAATGACTGGAAAGCTGGTACATGGTGAAAACCTGGTAAATATCCTACTGAACTGGGTAGCTGTCACGGTTGTCAGGGGATCAGTAATCTCAACAGAACAACACTCCACAAAACACATTTATTGGCTGCAGGACACAGAAGTAATGTCTGTCGCTTATGTCAACATGTTGGGAGGAGGTTGGTCGCTGTTCATTTGCCCATGAGGCATCTTTTGCGTGGAACATTATTAGTATTTTATTTCTGTTGGGCCTGGGCCTGGTGCACACAGAATTGTGTACATTTCTTTATTGTTTTTTTCGCCAAAGCACTCTGCCAGGTAATAGGAAGTGGTGTTGTCGTTTTCAAAACCGATTCTCTGGTAGGATGGGACCAGCAAATCAGAAGCTAGTTAACATGAGCAGGAAAAGAAGAGCATGCCCACAGCTTGCCTTTGATAGAAATACTGTAAATAGCAAGGCAGGGCATTCTGTGCAGTTTAGTTGATAAACGTAAATAATTATTATTAGTTAATTAGTTATTAACTATGCGCATTACAAAAATTTAATTATTGAATCGATTATCCAGTATTTATATCAATGTATATAAAGAGGAATGGAATTGAAAAGTCGATTTTCGATTTAATTGTAGCAGCTCTGCAGTAAATCATTTTTTCAGTCCAGCCTCCGAAGTTAACATTTTCATATGCAGTGCATTATTACGTTCTATTACAGTAATATAACCCTGTGCCCCATCAGACTCTTTTGTTTAGTAGACTATGTGTTATTTATTTGATAAGTTCTATTACAGAAATATAACCCTGTGCCCCATCAGACTCTTCTGTATAGTAGAATGTGTGTTATTTATTTCAGACATCATATATTTGATAGTCTGTTACAGCATATTCACGTATACTACAAACATGGTAAGTTTTTCTAGTGAATATGATTCAAGCAGTGTTTGTGCTGAGAAAACAGTATTTTTATTTCCAAATAATCCGTACTGGAGTAAAGGATTTGAAAAGGAATTTTGTTTCAGTAAAGTGTACTCTTTGAATTTGTTCAGCTTACAAAATCATGTAGCTGAGTTGTATTTGGAACAAGCTATTTGTTTCTAAACACGTACCTTTGACCTTAGATGTGTTAGTGACACATTTGGAAGAACACCTGTGTTTGATGCATTTTCATGGGCTGCCTGTACTACTGTCAAGCAATTTAAATGAAGGGGCAAATCTGCAATGAAATGAATGGCAGTCTGCCTATTACTCACGTCAGGTGTACATTTGTTAGAAGATATCTAAGAAGCAGGTATTTAGTGGGGTGTCTATGCTTGTCAGTTAATAATGTTCTCTCTGATGGTAATTAAGCATGAATGAAGGCAGATGGTGAAAAATAAAGTAATCTCTTTTCTTTAACTGTCTTTATAGAAAAACTAGTTTGTGATTCAAAAGCTTGATTGTGAAATGTCTAATGAGCATTAAATTATATAGAATTATTATTGTTGTTGATATTATTACTGGTAAGGGTTGTGTTAAAATGTATTTATTTTATAAGTCTATTGTATTTTCTTTTTTATATATTTTTTCTACTAAAATTGGTGTAGAATTTTAACACAATACAATAACTATCAGAACCATTATATAATTTCCCATTGTTCAGGCTACATATTAGTTGTTCAATTTGTGCTTGTGCGTGCATAGGCTATGCGTATTAAAAAAAAATGAAACGTGCCCACATACAGCACTTGCCAATAACCTACAATGTGAGGACATATGCAATATGTTTTAGGCCTAGATTTCGTATTCATACACATTATAATGTAATGATGGAACTCAATCTAATGTCCTTAGAAAGACTGCAATGCAAATGTGTGTGTGTGTGCGTGTGTGTGCCTGTGTCTGTGTGTGTGTATCTGTGCCCTTGTGTGTTTGTGCCTGTGCATGCATGGGTGCATGCGTGTGTGTCTGTGTCAGTGTGTGCGTGCTTGCGTCTGTGTCTGTGTTTGTGTGCATGTTTGAGTGTGTGCGCTTGTGCGTATGTGTTTGAGGGGGTGTGTGTCTGAGTGTTTACTACCTTAAAACTGAGAGCAAAAACACTGGGGAGTTGTATTGGCGTGTCCTCTGTTATCTGTTGCTGTGGGAATTCTATTATTGGCTGCTCTTACCCTGTGGGGTCTGGTTATTTGACTAGAATGTGGGGTTATTTACTTGTTGTTCTACATTGTTTACCTGCTGTTCCGTCCAGCTTGCTCCTGGGTGTGCACTACCTCATTGCTAAAGATACAGATGCAAATTGATTCCTGTTACCAGGGTGCCCAAGCCACTCCGCTATTTCCCAGCTAGAGCAATGCCAGGGCCTACTAGGACTGAAGCCAGTTTTTTTTGTATTATTATTTATTCTTTACAGAAGGATTTTACCCTGGGGAACATGATGGAGTGGTTAGGTATGTCCATTCATTAAAAGCATGGTGGATTCTGGCTGGGTGATGGAGCCAGAGGCTGTCAAGAGAGCAGAGCTTGTACTTCAGGCCATTAGTGTGGGTGTGGGTGTGTGTGACAGGGAGGCTGAGACAGCAAGGAGGAACATGGAGTACCTGTGAAACTCTTTAGGGAAGCACAGAATCCCTCAGCCCTATTAAATATTTATATCTACAATGCTACTATCAATGAAAAATGCATTTTTTCTTTATTAACTGCAGTGCTCTCAGATGGGAATAGTGTGTTTAGCATTCTCTTGTCGAGCATTTTCCTCTTTATTTTTTTCAAGCTATGCCCAAGGTAATTCCATATAAATATATATATATATATTATATATATATATAGTATATATAATATATATATATATATATATATCTATATATATATATATATATATATATATATATAGTGGGCTCTCTCAGATTGTGTCATACTCAGCTTGTATCTACTATATATATATAATATATATATATATATATATATTATATGCAGGAAACCAGGTCTTTGCTGTGAGACACACTCTGGCCACGTTATTAGGACCTGTACCTAATAATGGGTTGGGCCACCGTTTGCCCCGATCACAACCTTTTCACAATGTGACATAGACTCCACAATGCTGGAAGGTGCCTCAAGGGATGGTAAACTGTTCATTAATAAAGTCATTAATATTTCACACTTGACAAGCCTCTATAAATGTATTTCCCTCTGTCCGTCACCAGCTGTAGCGGACTCCACGAGAGATCAGAGCAGCTTCCCAGGAGTGTCTTTTCCAGGAGTGGGCACTCTCAGATTGTGTCATACTCAGCTTGTATCTTCTTTTACTGTGTGTTTTATATCATTAACTAGTATCGGTAGTTTTAATCATGATACAAGCTGAGTACGCCCAGTCCCGGCAACGCCACTCCCGGGAAGCTGCTCTGAACTGTCGTGGAGTCCGCTGTGGCTGGTGATGGACAGAGGGAAAATACATTTACAGAGACTTGTTAATATCATCTGATGAAAAGAAATTTCAGATATCATGGTCTCCAATATATATATACACACAGTACCAGTCAAAAGTTTGAGTACAGTTACTGGAAACTAGGTTTTTTTCATAATTGACAATGTTTTACGTCGTATATGTTTCTGTAAATACTTGAAAATGAAAACACATGATACAATATACAAAACAAAACATAAGGAGTATCAAAGCAATGTTAATGAACATTGAAAATTGTCTCTAAATCTTGGATTCCTCAGAATAGCCACTCTTTGCCTTAATAACAGTCTCACAGACACGAGGCATTCGGTTAACAAGTTTCAGCAGGAAATCACCCGACATGTCTTCCCAGCTCTTCTGCAGCAATTCCCAGAGATGTAGGGCACTTGTGGTTCGCTTTGCTTTGACTCTTCTGTCCAGTTTGTCCCATACAAGTTCTATGGGATTGAGGTCTGGAGACTGGGCAGGCTAGGTCATTAGATTGAGTTGTCCTTCACTTTCTTTCTTCGCCAGATAGTTCTTGCCCAACTTTGAGGTGTGTTTCGGGTCATTATCTTGCTGAAGAATGAAGGACTGCCCAGCTAGTCCTAATCCTGATGGAATGGCATGTCTCTGAAGTATGCTATGATAGCCATGCTAGTTGAGCTTGCCATGGACTTGGTAAAGCTCACCAACCCAAATATTTCATATTTTGACTCATCGGTTCATAAGACTGACTTCCACTCCTCAAACGTCTCTTCCTCTTATTCTGCACTCTTAACAATGGTTTCTTTGCAGCAATTCTTCCAGTTAGGCCAGCTTCACGCAATCTCCTCTGAACAGTTGATGTTGAAACATCTGTACTTCTACTAGCATTTAGCTGAGCTTGTATTTCAGGGGCAATTAATCACTGGTTTCGCAGACTTGTGACTCGAATGAACTTGTTCTCTGATTCTGAGGTCACCCTTAGCCTGCCACACCTTGTTCAGTCCTCATGAGTGCCAGTTTCTTCAAATCGTTTGATGGTCTTAGCCACAGCAGTTACAGACACTTGCAGTTCTTGCAATTTGTCTTAAAGATTGACCTTCATTTCTTAAAGTAATTACAGACTATCTTTTTACTTTGCTTAACGGAGCATATTTTGTCATTTTCTGCTCCCTTACATTCAGGAATGACAAACTTGTGCCTATCCTACCTATATTTATAATAATCATGGACCCTCACCTGTTAACAATAATTGGTGACAAAAGGTTAATTAGGTAACATGCTAGTTAACTCAGAGAACATCTAACAAAGACACTTTTATAGTGCACCAGCAAGAACAGACACAAGAGTTGACGAGGAACAGCTAAATGAAATAAAAGAAAACAAAGATTGAAAGCACACACACACAACTACAGCATGGGCTGGTTAATGTACTTAAAGAAAAAAAAAATATGGACATTCATTTTATGGAAATAAATCCAACAAGGGAATTTTATGCCAGTGTAAGAATTGAACCAAGGACCAGTATTCAGTCTCCAGTTTTATAATGCTGAGCTAGACTAAACACATATTTGAACAGTAAAAGTTTTAACATCTCTGCTGACAACGAGTTTAAAACCAGCAGTAATGTATTCATGTCAGTCAGGAAAACTTTTATAAATGCAGGTAACGACAAGGCCAGACACACCCGCCGAGTTAGCGGCCTGGATTTGAAGCGTCTGCGGAAAACTGAGGTACCGTCCCCTGACACCGCAATCGCATTGGTGTGTAAAGTCTGGTTCGATCATCAGCTTAATCTGACTTGGACGCGAGGGTGTCTGACAAATAACAAAAACATATATTGAGATCTAAAAGAATGAAAACGTACTAGAATATGTGTAAACTTTATAGTAAATGCTTGCATATAACGAGTTAACAAACTCACTTCAAGGTCCGGCTTCAGTCTCTAACACAGCTGCTCTCCTGACTTCCTCAGTGTAATTTGAAACTCCGCCCATCATCCATTTGTACTCAGCCCTCAATTTCTAGTGAGATGGCACTTTTGATGCAGAAATTCACAACAAACATGTGCAATTTATTTTTAATAAGCGAACAATGAATTAAATAAAATTTGGGACTATATTACACTGCGGATATATACACAATAAAAGTTTCTGGTTTTGTCTTAATTTAAAAGTGTTTTAATTATTTGTTGTTATTTTTCTTCCTACAAATGACAGGTAGCCGTGCTGTAAGGGGTATAAACCTGTGGTCACGTGCAGTGAAGGAAGGAGGTCCACACAATCGTTCTCCCAAAACAGTTTGTGTTTTAATTATAACGAAAATAATAACAAAACAAATAAGTAATACCGACACAAAATAATCCACCCCATTACCAGCAATGGTATTGAGGGGTCCACAGCTGCTCTTCTTAATAAAAATAAAAAGTAAACAAAAGCAGGACTTTGTCAGTGCACGCAATGCTCTTGGTGCTGTGCTGTGCAGGGACGTGCTCTGTGCTCAGCCTGTCCGCGGCTCACTCCTCCTCTGCAACACAAAACACACGTAATCCAAACAAATCAATCAATCAATCAATAAATCAATCAATCAATCAATCAATCAATACAGGCTCCGGCCGTCTAGTTTCATTCTTTAGCGTAAGCAGAGGTTTTGACGTAGCTGCTCCCCTTTGTACCCAGCAAACTCCTCCCCACAGTCACCGCGTTGCCATGGTTTCCCTAATAGAGGGCTGCCCCGCAGCTGACTGCAATGGAATCGTCCTGAGTACTTGCAGCTACGCGCCCCTCCTAATATGGTCACCTTCCGGTTTCCACCTACCACCATGGTGGCAGCTCTAGGAGGCAGCTTACCTTCCCCCTTACACAGCGCCCTTTCTAATCGGGAGGGAGATTTACAGCATCGATCCTTTTTCTCTCTATCACAAAACCACATCGGGCCGTGCGGTTCCGATGATATATACCACTTCTGGGGTGGTTATCAACACCACAGGCGTGGTATATATCATGGGAACCGCACGACCCGTCGTGGTTTATACCTTACATATACACAGAATGCTGTAGTTACTCAGCTAAGAAAGGACGCATAGCGCACAATCGATCATGGCCGATGGTGGCTACCCAAAGGGAAATGGAACACAGCCAAGGGAGGCTGCAGAGGGGTTAACTGTATATTTCACCCCTTTATGTGCTTTCTCTGGGATGACTGGCAGACCTGTTTTCAGGTCTATTATCAGGAAGGGGTTAAATCAAAGAGGAGGTTTCATTTTAGGGCATTTTAGAGTATGAAGAGCAGCTACAGTTTTGATGATTCAAATTGACCTCTGTTTCTTCTGGTATTATAGTGTCTTCTCATGCACACTTTGGGTGGGTAGAACTTGTACTGCGTAGCGAGATGACACACAGTATTCTATTAAAGTCAGGGTCAGCTACCATTATCACTGTTCTGTGCAGCTTTACTGTTCAAACAGACCAGGCTAATGATGATTTGCTTGGCTATCCTGATCTAAAATGGTAAATCTCAATAAAAAATGAAAATAAAATAATGTCACCTGAATTGCATTGGTCTTTATTTGTATAGACACATTTCTTCAAGTACAAAATTTGTATAACCATGTGGAATGTTAAACCAAGAGCTTCACATAGTTGGATTAAGCAGTACAACAGTAAAATTGATTAACAGACTACATTTCTACAGAAGCACAGTATAATCCAGGTGATGTGATCTGTAAATTACTAAATTAAAGTTTATGTATATGTATTTATATCTCAATAAGGCTTTGACTTTCCATTCCTTTCTTGGTAGTCATCATCATTAATGCCATTGTCTTAACGGTCATCACAGCTTTGATATAACAAACATCAGCGGCCAGGTTAGCATAAATAATTAGTTATGCAGGATATTTAAAAATGCAGCTCATTGAACACAAATAGCTTAATAGTTACATTAAAATACATTTGTAAAAGAAGGGCCAATTATGCAATACATTAAAAATTCTTACATTATTTAATCTTTTATTCTGAGGTCATTCCACAGTGTACAGTATGCCTGTTTGTAAATTCTGTCCGGAACAGTCTACTGCTGTAACACCTAAATTAAATAAAAGTGTGTTAGGAGTCCTAATTATAACACAAAAGAACATGTCAAAATATGTGTTTGATTGTATTACTAAATTAGACAAATTATCTAAGATTATGCAAAAGAAAAAAAAAGCAGCATTTGATGAGACAAAAAACATATGCAATAACCCAATCTTAGATATCATACAGAAATAAAATGCAAGAGATGATCTGAGTGCCGTGGTCACACAATCCTGGAGGGCTGTAATAACGGGAGTTAAGTGTGGTACAGTATTATCAAAGGAGGCCATTGGCTCTAAGTACACAACTTTTGAATACATGGAAAAGACTTCTAGTCAAAACAGTTGTCATTGAATTATAGGTTGTTTTTTGTTTTTTTTGTGTTTCTGTATATTCACCCTGTAGCTATAACTATTATATACGTGTTGTAGGTTCTTTTTTTCTCAAAGTCTCTGGATAAAAATCTGTTGTGTTGCTTCTGCCAATTTGGTCAATCAGCATGGCGGCAGGCTGCTGTTGCTAGTGTGCTTATCCAAACTGCATCATACTTGGAATCTCTGTGTGTTTTGCTAGGCCTAGTATATTAGTGGTAACCCAGCTCAGTGATATGAAATACACACAGGGATACATTAGATTAGGGTTATGTAAATTACTGTATACCTAGAGTGTTTTAAATTGTAGATGAAAAAACTTAAAAAAATTGTAGCTCATTTCGTCTGCTTGCAATTCGCATCAAGTGCCTTTTTGGCTTTTAGCACTAGTGCTCCCAGCTGACATGTGAATCACAGTTCTAATGCCAGAGTCCCTGAAGAAGGAGCAACACTCCTGGGATTAGGCTGTTGCCTGAAACTCCTCTGCAACCCCCGTGATGCCTCTCCATGTTAACAACAACAACAGAGCAACCTGTACAGGATTCATCTATTGGGGTGGGTATTGTAATTTTCATTAGCAAGAAACACAGAATTAAAGATAGGCAGTACTGTGAGATGACCTTTCTTGGCTGTAGTTTAGGAACTATGTTTCCTCCGGTAGCCTCCCACTGCTTGTTTAGAAATATTAAATAAAAAAATAATAAAAAACTCAATAAATTCAATGACAAGCATTTCGTCTTTCTGCAAACTCACAATTTCCAGTGTCCAAATAAAACAGCCATAGCTGCTGGTAACTCACAGTGAATGAATACATCCTGTTATTGCCATCAGCCCTGCCTGGCACTGTACAGGGCTGTTAGGAAACACCAAGTGCAGCACTCTGCTTCATTGGCAAGGTGCTAGATAGATATATCAGGCTTATTGTAAGCTGAGAGATTGACTGAGGTATTTGCATACTCCACAGCCCCCATGAAAATGAGATGCAAGCCTCAGTGGGTTCTCAGCAAATCAAATAATAAAGAAGGAGATATTCAAGCACACACAAACTCTGTTTGAGGCTTTGCCGTCCTTTCGTTATGATTAGAGTTGTATATGAATTAAATGTAGTTTTAAATAAAGAATGTTCTTCGTTTTAATTGTACTATACAGTTCATATCAGCTTTAATATTCTCTGTAGAACATTAAAGCATTTTCTTCAAATAAACTTGGTACTTCATGTTATCCCAGAAACCATTTGAGATGCAGACTTCATATTTATAGTTTTTTTTTTTTTTAAAACCTAATATGTTCACATTGTGCTCATGGGACTTTTTAGTTTCTGGGTGATGGACACCAGTAGGGTCTACAGCGAAGAGAGTTGCATACACGGTTAGGTGTTTTGATTTTTATAACTTTGGGAAGCAAAGCCCTGTCTAAATATCCCCTGCAGGGACTGTATATCCCCCCAAAGGGATATAGTGGAGACAGTAGGGCTACGTATGCCTGTACATACATTTCACAGAAACAGACATTTATAGTGTTGCTGTACACAGCATGCGGTTAGCCAGCTAAGATTTGGTGTATATTTTATATCATGGCTCTAAAGGGGGTACTAACCACTATATATTTTCTGCACTAGCACAGTATACAGCGATGACCAAAAGTTTGCGTCACCCTATAGAACGAACACATATTGCTTCATAGTCAAATGAAACCTGCTGAATAATGTTACGTTAACATATTGAATTACATAACGCTTTGTAGTTTTCCATATACTTAACGAAAAATTGATTACATTATGTTAAATAAAAAAATATACAGTAAACTATATTAATTTTTTTGTTTAAATGTTTCTTTTAGTGCAGAAGTTATCTTCTGGGGAAGGTAGAACGCCATGTCCAAACAGTGTGTGATGGTATGAAGTAGACTAAAGGATGATGTCTTGTGAAGGGAGGAGACAGAAGAGGCTGGACTTTACCCCCTCAGTTATTAAAGTGCAGTTTCCTTTCCTTTATCGTAACCTGTGTCATTTTTTAAAAGAGAAGTAAATGCAGTATCTTATTTATTTCCAGATAACTGCATGTGTTAAGACACAGGGGCTGCTTTTACTCAAAAGTGTAGATCACTGAATTTTTTCAAAAGGCAAAAAAATAAAAATAAAAAAATCACCCTTTCAATCAAGAACCAGCCAGATTTGCTTAAAGTGCTTTTATATTAAATGCCTGCTGTGTTTATTTCTATTTTTGGAACATTTGCAAGTGCTTTTCTCCTTTGAAAAAATTGAATAATTTATTGTTTGGCGTAAAGGGCTTTGAAAACCTGCCCTATACTATTCTAAATCCATTTGGCAATGTATGTTTCTTTTAAATAATTTGATTTATGCAAAGCATTGCTGTGTATGAGCTGAATGAAACTGGGACGTGTCGTTCTGCTGTTCTCGGTTTCAACGTGTACAGCAGTGCTGCTGGGCCCGGTTTCGTTTCTAACCCCTAGCAACTAATTAGGCACCTGTTCATACCAATATCACTGACAGGGGTTGTGATGTGTATTCCTCTCCCTCGGGAACCAGTGCTTCAGTAAGGTCCCAGATCGCTGTCAAATGATTTCCGTCCGTTTAGAGATGGAATTCAGTGAGAGAGAAAAGCTAACCGATTTGATCCTGTTGTCAGGTATACTTACTGCTTTCAATGATTTCTGTGTTCCAGGAGAAGAAAACAGAAAGACACTAATGAGAAAAGAATAGCAACAGCATACCTGGGGTTTATTTTGAGCTCAGGGGAGCGTTGTGTATGGTACTCAAACGAATTTACTGAAATGCAGTAAAAAATTGCAGTGATTTAAATACGAATGTCATCTAGTCATTGAATTATATGTGCTGGTACATAAATCTGTACATATTAGGGTTCTGCCAGTAACCGCTAATTGCACATTAGGCTTGTATGTTTTTGTTACAATGTGCTAGGGGCAGAATTAAAGTGAATGGAAAAGGAACTAGCGTATGAGAATGTGATAATGCATTTCTGCCAGAGAGATTTGAATTGAAATAGTATAGCCTGTCATTACATTTAAACCACCTGTATTTTACCTATCTGATAATTTATATTGCCTTTCTTCAGAATCCTGATCTAGAAATCCTTTCAGCTACTCTTTCTACTCTCTGGAGTGGGAGTGTGTTTGGAATGGAAACTGATAGGAGTTACGCCTCCCGGAACAAAGACTAGTGCTGTGGTACTATTATATTATGGGCTGGTAGAACGGGCTGCCATTTAGTCTTTGGAGTATCAAGCAACGACTTCCAATTCAACAAAGTTATTTTTATTAAACTTCAGAGCAATTGATAAAAAGGTCACAAGGTTAGGGTTATCCCTGTCACATGTACAGAATTTTTTTTTTAAAACAGTATTTAATAAACATTTCACAGCTTTTTTCTTTTAGCATGTTAATTTTAGCAAGTTATTAATTGCACCCTCCAGTGTACATTGACATAAAACATGTTACATCTCCAAATTGTGTACATTAAATTTAAAGAATTTTATCACCTTGAAGTAACACATTTAAAAATAAACAGTGTATTTTTTGTTTCTAGAAACCTAAACAGCATATTTAGCTTTTAAATAATACATTTCTAAAATGGAACATATAAAAAACCAACATTTGTACACACAAAAAAAACCCCAGAATAATAGTCTATATCAGCAATACATGTGAAATGTTCCATAAACTGATCTAAACAGCAAAAATAGTACCAGAAGTGTATGAAAAGTGTAAAGCCATATTTACTAAATTATATTACATGTTAAATAAATCAGTTCAAGGCATAATGCTGCTGTTTGAAACAAGTTTACCACTAGTCTTTGGTTTAGATTCCTATCTTTGTGTCTGTATTTTCTACAGCCTCTGCATTTTCAGTTTCTGAGGGAAAATGCAAAAGGCATCAAGATAATTTTACAAATGTATTTTTTAAATGGAAGTTTGTAAAGCAGCTACGAGGCTTGGTACCAGTAATAATGCACAGCTAGACAAGGCATTTTTCGAACTAGACTGTGTGAGAAGAAAAGTGATCAATTCCATGAAAACATTTGTCACTGCTTGGCTGTGGCGCTACAAGCTTTTCCGGTCGTCAAAAAACTCAGGGAAATATTCCAAGGGTGAATCATGCCTGAAAGCTTCCGTTTTCCACCTGTGAAAGTATAAAGTGTTATTATTGTAATAATAATAATTATTATTATTCTTACATCCATAACCTCAAACATAACTTTTATAAAATACTAAAATACATTTTAAATTAACAAATGTTTGTTGCTTTTATTATTATAACTTCCTGAAGTGATTTTTGTGTGCCTAGTCAACATTTAATAACACTTACACAGGAGACATGAATAAATAACTGCACAGCAGTTTCACCTGTTCCAGGTTTTACCACGAGCTTGATTAGCCACAGTGTATAGGTAACAAGCTCAGATATGCCTTATTAAACTCCTAGTAAAACCTTAATGGATCAAACTGCTATGCAATGGGAGTCTTACTGTATTTCCATCCCTGCTAACATTTCCATTAAAAATTATAATCATATATTTAAAAAGTATGAAGTAGATGCAGCATTAGCCTTTTTCATCTATAGTTTTTGGAAGAACTGTCCCTTTTAGCTTTATTCCGTTCTTTACTGCTGGAATCACTGCTGCTATTCTCAGATGCAATAAGTACTCTTTTTCTTGGCTGAGCTGTCTTCAGGTGTATAATCTGCGTCAAGATCACGTTCCTCCTCGCTGGGCGAGCCAGCATCTGGTAACTTTCCATCAGGTAGCAAAAGTGTTGTGTGAATATGGGGGCCTGCCATAAGAAAAGCCCTTGCCAAAATACACTACAAATACTGTGCATTACAGTCACACAAGGTCACCATTTGCATTCTATTTAAAAGTCATAAATATTGTTTATATATATATATATATATTTTAATTTTTTTTTCTCTCTTTAGTTACAGTAGTTTATGGCCTACTGGTCTTCTATGTTCTGTGTATCACTAGAGATGAACAATCATATTTTTTATTGAATTTAACATGGCCCTGTCTACTGACTGCCTAAATATAGAATATACCAGTTATTTCGCCTTAATCATGTGAAAATATATTAAGAAAACTTACTGTGCTACTCTCATATGGACTGGAAGCAACTATTGAAAACTGAGCATCAGATGCCAGAAATTTTGCACAGATACTAATGGGAATGTTGAAATAGCTTGCATTGTGATTGGTCTCCGCTGTGGGATGGAAACCGCTGATTGGCTTCAGTATTGGATTTCAGAAGTCCATTCCCTGATAAAAGTTTTCTTACCTCTTACTATCACAGGTCCACATTTTCTTCTGTTGAAGATCTTCTGGTTCATTGTTTTTATATTATAGTTTGATTTGTAATATGTACAGTGGCTTGAGAAAGTATTGACCCCCCTTGGCATTTTTCATATTTTGTTGCCTTACAACCTGGAATTAAAATTGATTTTTATTTGGATTTCATGTAATGGACATACACAAAATAGTCCAAATTGGTGAAGTGAAATGAAAAAAATAACTTTTCAAAAAATTCTAAAAAATAAATAACGGAAAAGTGGTGCGTGCATATGTATTCACCCCCTTTGCTATTAAGCCTCTAAATAAGATCTGGTGCAACCAATTACCTTCAGAAGTCACATAATTAGTTAAATAAGGTCCACCTGTGTGTAATCTAAGTGTCACATGATCTCAGTTTATATACACCTGTTCTGAAAGGACCCAGAATCTGCAACACCACTAAGCAAGGGGCACCACCAAGCAAGCAGTACCATGAAGACCAAGGAGCTTTCCAAACAGGTCAGGGACAAAGTTGTGGAGAAGTACAGATCAGGGTTGGGTTATAAAAAAATATCAGAAACTTTGAACATCCCACGGAGCACCATTAAAGCCATTATTAAAAAATGGAAAGAATATGGCACCACAACAAACCTGGCAAGAGAGGGCCGCCCACCAAAACTCACGGACCAGGCAAGGAGGGCATTAATCAGAGAGGCAACAAAGAGACCAAAGATAACCCTGAAGGAGCTGCAAAGCTCCATAGCGGAGATTGGAGTATCTGTCCATAGGACCACTTTAAGCCGTACACTCCACAGAGCTGGGCTTTACAGAAGAGTGGCCAGAAAAAAGCCATTGCTTAAAGAAAAAAATAAGCAAACACGTTTGGTGTTCGCCAAAAGGCATGTGGGAGACTCCCCAAACATATGGAAGAAGGTACTCTGGTCAGATGAGACTAAAATTGAGCTTTTTGGCCATCAAGGAAAACGCTATGTCTGGCACAAACCCAACACCTCTCATCACCCCGAGAACACCATCCCCACAGTGAAGCATGGTGGTGGCAGCATCATGCTGTGGGGATGTTTTTCATCGGCAGGGACTGGGAAACTGGTCAGAATTGAAGGAATGATGGATGGTGCTAAATACAGGGAAATTCTTGAGGGAAACCTGTTTCAGTCTTCCAGAGATTTGAGACTGGGACGGAGGTTCGCCTTCCAGCAGGACAATGACCCTAAGCATTCTGCTAAAGCAACACTTGAGTGGTTTAAGGGGAAACATTTAAATGTCTTGGAATGGCCTAGTCAAAGCCCAGACCTCAATCCAATTGAGAATCTGTGGTATGACTTAAAGATTGCTTTACGACCAGCGGAACCCATCCAACTTGAAGGAGCTGGAGCAGTTTTGCCTTGAAGAATGGGCAAAAATCCCAGTGGCTAGATGTGCCAAGCTTATAGATACATACCCCAAGAGACTTGCAGCTGTAATTGCTGCAAAAGGTGGCTCTACAAAGTATTGACTTTGGGGGGGGTGAATACTTATGCACGCTCAAGTTTTCTGTTTTTTTGTCTTATTTCTTGTTTGTTTCACAAAAAAAATATTTTGCATCTTCAAAGTGGTAGGCATGTTATGTAAATCAAATGATACAAACCCCCAAAAAATCAATTTTAATTCCAGGTTGTAAGGCAACAAAATAGGAAAAATGCCAAGGGGGGTCAATACTTTCGCAAGCCACTGTAGCTAACAATGAAAAGTTGTTACTGCTTCCTAGTAGCAAATCCCTTTATGTGCTGTACGGTTGTTCAGAATCAAATGTGACCTACAGCAAAGGTACCAGGAAGGAGCGTGAATCTTTGATGTGGTTTTTTAAATACTTTCGTATTCCTGAATTCATGTGAAAACAGGTGAGGAACCGAGTAAATCTCAGCCCGAAGGGCAGCAGACCAGTAATGATGTTTGTAAATGTCTGTGGCAATGTTGCCCCGCCCCTGTGTATATTTCTGTGTTGTATGTTGCATGTTGTGTGTTAATGTTGGTGTATAGTCATTGGTACACAGGATGTAATATGGGTTACGAGCACAAGTGTTTAAAATGTATATTTGTATTTAGGCAAGAGGATTGCACAGCACTTCACATGCAGGTAAAATGTAATAATATGCGAGCACGGGGAATTGCACTTTATTGTACCGAGACTCCAACTGAATGATTGATTAGCAATCAAGTCTCAGTACAGCTGCATAAAAGCAGCATGTTTTCACTCACTCTGGGTTGTGTGTTCGGTGAGTGGAGAACAGGATTGGAGACGGAAGTAACGATAATAAGAATAGTTAAAGTATCAGCTCACCGTGTTTGTTTGTGTAGTCCGTTTTTGTTTGTCTCTTTATTTTGGTGAAAGTGCCGTGTTCTGTGTTTTTGTTTGTCTTTGCATCCTTTTATTTCTGTCTGTTCAATTATTAAATGCCGAACGAAATCAATCACTCAGCTTCACCAAACTCCACCTCTCTGTTGTTTATTTGTTGGTACCTGGTTCTGGTCTGACGGCACCCACTACAACCGTCTTTGTGACAATGTCATATGAAAGCATTGGTTAGCTCTCCTTTGAAGAGGCGAGTGGACTTGCATGGTCGCCTCACTGGATTTGACAGTAAGGACCTGACTTTCTCAGCACGTTCAGTAAATGGCAAGTATATTCTCTGCTGGATGCTGAAGGATATTCTTTTTCCCAACAGTTGAAGATCATTTCTGAGCAGCAATGGTGCTGTAGTGTTTTGTTGAAGGGTACACAGCGATTCACCCTGTGTCAAGGTCTTCAGGAGGCACTGATTGATTTGTATTGATGCATTTGTCAAGCAGGGCACTATTCTTCCTGTAGCCATCAAATTAGATTTCATCCTTCATAATTCAATCCTAAGATTCGATTTTCAGGCATTCATTGCAGCTTATAAAGATAAAACAAAAATAAAACAAACTCCCATCAGGGTGATTTTGTGAACAAAAATAAAGCATTCCCAGGGGCATGAGAAGTGTATCTCTGGTGGAAATGTATTGTATGCGGTACATATTGTTGGTGGTTTCAAAGGTTAGAGAAAAATCAAATGGGCCAGGAAACCCCAGCAATCAAAGATGGTAGCTGTTTACCAGTGGGGATGACATTATCTTAAAGTGTTTTGTCTTCATCACAGAGATAAAACAATTAAACTTGGCAGTGAGAATCAGAGAATACAGTTGAGTCAAAGTGTACTGTCACATGTAATTCTTTTTGGATAATATTCTTCATCCAAGCTGACCTGCTGAATAATAAAATTCAGTTGTGTACAAAATATGACACTAAATATCAAGAGTTGGTATTTAGCATCTGGACACCAGATGATCACATGACAGCCGTAACCCTAGGTTACAGGCCAAAGTCTTAGTTAAAGGCAGGCTCCTGCTGTTAACTGCAGGAGCTAATAAATGACATATTCTACTTGGCTCTCTTTCTGTATAGCTTAGATTGCAAAACAGACATTTAGAAAGGGAATAGGGGTTTTCTTTCCTCCAGTTGATATTTTGGTTATTTTTATACACTCTTAACAATATGGGTACACCTTTAAAATTTGCTGCCCCACAACAATAGACTGGTTTTAAATATCGACCCTACCCTGCACAAATTGGTTTATCTAGCTTTCAAGTAATTTTATTACAGTTGAAGTAGACCAAACAGTAAACCTTATGGCTGATTGCCAAAGCATTTTGCTTAAGTGTACATTACTCCATTTATTCAAAAGGAAAAAACAAAACAAACAAACAAAAAAACACCCTTTCATTTACAAAATAAGAAATAAACTTAAATTAGATACCTGTTGTGTTTGGTTTTAGTATTCTAACTTTAACAGGTGTTTCTATATTTGGAAAAAAAAGAGATAATTTTACTGTTTGGAGTAAAAGGCTTGGACAGACAGCCCTGTCTTAAAACTGTTACTAAGTGTTTCATTTTGTAATGTTGTAATCCCGTAAGGGGGATAGAATATAAAATCTATCCTACCCAAACTTAGAAACCTGAGTTACAGTAAACCAACATTTATGTTAAGTGAGGCCAAATCGGCTTTTGTCGTTGTTGTTATTGTTGTTGGAACATCTCCCGGGAGAGCTGGAAAGCATCCCTGTCTCTCCCTGACTCGATCACTGCTCTCTTTCTGAGCCATACAAAACGACATGACTGTTGTGCTGCTGCTGCGAAGGCAGCATGTGAGATGCTAATTAAGGGGTTTTGTCTTCTATCCCATCCGAAATGCTTCTGCACAAAGAGTTAGTGTCCCTACAGAATGAAACAGTCTTGACCAGAGTATCCAGGATCTCGTGAGACTGATGAATAGCCCAGGTGCATCGGCTAAATTAGCACTCAGATTGAATGGTGACTTATTAAACTCTGATTTGATGGTATGTGCATCAAGTGATGTGTTTGTAAGCACTGCTTTAAGGAACTTCATCATTCCAACGACAAACGTTTTGACTAGAAGTCTCTGTCAGTTGAAGACATTAAGAAACCCTTCCAGTGGAAATGTTTGTCACTGAATTGATTAGGTGTCTTTTAGTATTTCTAAATGTAAGTGCTGCTGGCTGGGTTCCTCTTCTGAACAAGGCTATTGTGTATGCTAAATAAGCCTACATATCTGTGCTGCGACTTACTTGCATGATAACCTTCTAATATTACACTTATTACCCAAAGTGATATTACGTTTGGTGGAAAAACGTAATATCAAAGTGTAAGTG